>NW_026917921.1:0-136527 GCF_032062105.1 Saccostrea cuccullata | reverse complement strand
TTTTAAATTGGAAATTCCCAAAAATAAAGGAATCAGAATTTCTTGGTAATATGCACTCAAATATTGTTTAAAATCTGCAAAGTTTAACGAAATTTGTGCAGCAGTTTATGAGGAGTTGCGCTGACAAACAGTTCATCTCTATATTCAAGGTATGGCCAAATGCCTAATTAAAAAAGTGGGGAAGCCCCGGGAAAAAAAAAGGAATCGGAAATTTCCGGGTAATATGCACATCTACATATTGTGTCCTAAATACTGCTAATTTTACAAAATTCTGTGCAGCGGTTTATGGGAGTTGCGCTGACAAACTGTTCATCTCTATGTAAAAGGTATGGCCAAAAACCTAGGTTTTTAGTGCAAAAGCCCCGGGAAAAATAAAGGAATCGGAATTTCCTGGAAATATGCACATCTACATTTTGGGTTTTAAAATTCGAAAGTTTGACGAAATTCTGTGCAGCGGTTTATGAAGAGTTGTGCTGAAAACGTTCATTTTATTTCAAGGTATGGCCAAATGCCTAAGTTAAAAAGTGCGGAAAGTCCTGGAAAAAAAAAGGGAATCAAAATTTCCTGGAAATTGCATATCTACATATTGTGTCCTAAATACCTGCAAAATTTGACGAAATTCTGTGCAGCGGTTTATGAGGATTTGCGCTGACAAACTGTTCTCCCACATAAAAGTATGGTCTAATTCCTAAGTTAAAAAGTGCGGAAAGTCCTGGAAAAAATAATGGAATGGAATTTCCTGGTAATATGCAGATCTACAATTGGTCCTAAATACCTGCAAATTTTTATAAATTCGTGAAGGGTTTTATAAAGTTGTGCTGACAAACTGTTCATCTCTATGTAAAAGGTATGGCCAAATGCCTAAGATAAAAAGTGCGGAAATTCCCGGAAAAAATAATGGAATCGGAATTTCCGGGAAAAGAAATTACAATTGTTCCTAAATATTTGCAAAGTTTGACAAAATTTGTGCAACGGTTTATGAATTTGCGCTGACAAACTGTTCATCTCTATATTCAAGGTAGGCCAAATGCCTAAGATAAAAATGGGGAAAATTCCCCAAAAAATAATAATGGAATTTCCGGGTAATATGCACATCTACCTTGTTCCTAAATATCTGCAAAGTTTTCAAATTTGTGCAGCGGTTTATGAGGAGTTGCGCTGAAAAACTGTTCATCTCCATATTCAAGGATTGGCAAATGCCTAAGTTAAAAATGGGGAAATTTGGGAAAAAATAATGGAACGGAATTTCCTGGAATTCAATCAAAATTGTGCCCAAATTCTGCAAATTTGACGAAATTCTGTGCAGCGGTTTATGAGGAGTTGCGCTGACAAACTGTTCATCTCTATATTCAAGGTACGGCCAAATGCCTAATTTAAAAAAGTGCGGAAATTCCCGGAAAAAAATGGAATCGGAATTTCCTGGTAATATGCACATCTACATATTGTGTCCTAAATACCTGCAAAGTTTTACGAAATTCTGTGAGCGGTTTATGGGGGTTTCACAAAAAAGAGGACTGACTGACGGACTGACTGACGGACTGAGGGACTGACACTGAGGCGGGTAAAAAATTTACCTCCCGAATAGTTGCGTGGGGTATAAATATGTATAAGGTCAAGGCAGTTGTTCTTAAAGATCAGTCATGGAAATGTAAAGTGTCCTTATGGCGGGACTTAACCAATACAACGATCTCAGTAGGGCAACAGGTGAAGATAATCCATGTTGTTTATAAACGTACAATAATGAAAGGTCGTTATCAACAACAACATGAACCCAAAAAGAGGTAAATACTGGAAAGAAAAGTGAAAGATTCAGAGAGAAGACACCAAGAAAAAAAATTGAGATCATGAAAGGATTTTTGGACATCATGTCAAGATAGTAAAAAAGAAATGAAGGATATGCTTTTGCAACAATTAAACAGAAAATTGTGATTAATGTTCTTATCTTTATTAGGTTCAAGAAACAGTATCATCGATAGGTATTTCCTAAATGCCTAGTAGCAGTGTTCCTTGTGACAATACCTTTTTTGGGGGTACCACTAAATTTGAACTTGACCTTAAGTTTAATCCACTTATACACAAAAATTTTGAACTTTTACCTTGGCCATATCTTTTAAACAGTAGATACCAAGACATTTATACTTGACATATTTATTCTTTGAGGCAAGACCTTTCATTGGAACCAACAACCTTGACATTTTGACTTTGACATTGGATATTTTTGCACTTATTTATGAGAAAATTTAACCTTGGTTATTACTTTTAAATTGTACATGCTAGGGCTTTCATACTTCATATATGTAATCCTTCTGAGAAGTCGATTTATTGGATACAAAAATCTTGACCCTTTGACCTTGGAATTTGATCTACTTAAAAAATACAACCTTGACCATAATTGTTGAAGAGTTACGACGAGGGCTTTCATACTTCACATATTAAGGGACTCCTATCCTAGCCAGGAAGGACAACTCTCCAATTTATAATTTAATTCAAAAAGTCTCAAAATGAAGCTTGAAAATTAGATCTTTTTATGAAACAATTTTCATTATATACCTCTCAATGTGCTTCAAAGTTCTTTGAATTCTCTGAAAGGTCTAATAAAAAGTCGAAATTTTTACCCTGTAAAAGCATTTTGAAATTACATATAGCAAGAAATTGGTGCTCATTTTACTCTAACTATTGATACCAATGTTTATTAACATGATATGAAATTAGAGGTGATATATGGTGCTTTACATGACAGAAGAATCTTTATACACTTTGCATTGTAAAAATATCAAAGTAAATAAAAGAAATTTTAAGTACATTATATGTATAAAAATTGTGGAATTTCTTTAAAAGCCAGGATACCTATGATTTTTATCTTTTAAATTTGTTAATTGACTAAATTTCAATTGGAAAATACATACCAATGTTTTTATTCGCAATTCCTGAAAATATATGTGAGATTTTCTAATTTTCTCTTTATTATATCATTAACTTAAAAGATGATGTTTGAAGAATTATTATGGGTAAAACACGATACTTTGAAAAATCAAGAGACATTTCTGTGAGCATTTTCAATTAGTCAATGCTTGATTTTCAGAACCTGGAGATCGGAGTACCTTAAATCCTTGTGAGAAGACCTTTCATTTGATATCAAGAACCTTCACTCCTTGACTTTGGAGTATGACCTATTTTTATTTATTTTTTTAATTTTACAAAATTTAACCTTGGCCAAAACTTTCGAACAATAGAGGCTAGACCTTTTATATTTCACATATGTTATCCTTGTAACAAAACCTTTCATTGGATATCAAGATCCTCCCGTTTACCTTTATTTTGATCTATTTTTTAAAGATTTTGACCTTGGCCATAACTTTTCCATGGATGGGAGGCTTTTAACTTCCCTAGCTGTAATGAGCCCTCTCCGATTTTTATCTGACATTTTCTGGAAGGGCTACAATTCCCGCTCTCCGTAATGGTGCAAAAATATTTTTTAAGGATTTCAATCCCTAATGGGACCAATTTTCCCAAATGCCCCGTAATAAAAATATCTGAATTATTTTAAAGTTTTTAATAAAAAATTCCCACGAGAAATTTTCAAAAAGTTCATTAATTAAGGAGTGGTTAATTAACAAAGATTCAAAAGTTATAAAAGTTTTTTTTAAAAATAAAAATTCAAATAATTTGAATATCAATAAATCCTGTGGGGGAAAAGATGCATTGAGATATTAAAAATATAATATAATTGAAAACAATTTTTTTACCAGCAAAATTTTTTTTTTTATTTTTTTTTATTAATATAAAAAGGGGAGATAACTCTTACCAAAATTCAAGGTCACGAATTAGGACACATCCCACTAAACATATTATAGAATAAATGGGAACTATGTGAAAATAAACTGAGTATTGAATGCCTACATATCTTTTATGTTTCCAATTTCATTGAATTTCTTCCTTTAGGAATTGAAGACCTTAAAATACGGGTGACTGCGGCAGAATAAATTGTTTTTACATTCAACTTATTCTAATAAGACGAAATTTTTATTCACTGTCGACATCATAGCTCGTTAAAGGGAAAAACCCTGTAAAATAAATCTGTGTATTTTCTTTTCGCTTTCTTAGCAGCGATGACAGTTAGGGGTGACGTATGGCTTTCGCTTGAAATTTAGCCAATAAATCAAATGTCGATGTTTATAAATAATTGTATGAATATAAACTAAACATGATAAATAAAATCATTCCATGTATCATTTTTTTCGTAAACAGCGATATTTAGGCTTAAAATAAAGGGAAATTTAAAGAAATCCGCTCCCTTTAGATCCTTAATCTCATTGGCTGTCCGAAAAAAAAACTGTCAAGGTCAGTAAACATGGAGGATAAATTTAGCTGTATGTTGACATACACGAAAAATACTGATTTATGGATTTACCTTTAAAAATGTTAAACCCTTTGGCATAACCTTTGAACAGGTGGTGCTAGTGCTTTAATTTTTATTTGATTTCTTGGTTATCTATGTTTAGGGTTTTTTTTTTCAAACAAAAATAATAATCAGGTATTTATTGTGTTCAATACGTTATTGAGTTTCATAATCAGGTTAACTTTGCATAAACAATGTTCAATTGCAGCATTTGTAATTTTAATTCTCTTCAAAGGTTAAAGGGTAAGCTGCGTCTCCAAGGGAGAAACCGATGAAACAAATTCTTGGTAACCGAACCCACACGACAAAACTTTACATTATGGTCTGCCAGGCCAACCAAAATTGGTATGAATAAATTGCATATCATCTTTGCATATGCCTTGCAGTATAACTGTTTAAAATCTTTTCCTGTTGTAATATGATTGGGGGGTTTCTGAAGGTGGTTCAATTTCATATGAGATCTGTCAATGGCTCCAATGATTCCAGGGAACTTTTGAGAGAGGACTCAATGCTGATTACTCGGATGAGACCTTAAAAACCGAGGCCCCGTGTCAGCGGCAGGCGTTGGCACGATAAAGATCCCTCAAATGGCCCTGAGTGCCGAGTAAGGTCAAAATTTGAAGCCCTTCACCGGCATACGGTGACGTCTCCATGAGTGAAAAATTCTCGAGAGGGACGTTAAACAATATACAATCAATCAATCAATCAATGCTGATTACAATCATGCCAACAGTTTGACTGCTTGATGTCCTGAAGTAAAGAGGATTTTAAAGATCGCGTCTTTTAGTGGTTTTGGCCCCGCCCCTGAGGCTTCAGAGGGCAGAGACCATGAAATTCTTAAATTTTGTTCCCTTTCACCCATAGATGTTTTGTACCAAAATTGGTTGAGAGATTAAGGGAAGAAGCTGAAAATGTTCAAATGTTTACACACGACGGACAAAAAGAAGCAATAGGTCTCTAACAAATAATACTTTAGTTTTCTATAGTTAACTACAGTACCAAAGTTAAAACGTCGGAACTTATATTTACTATGGTGAAAACTTGATCTTGATTTCCTAAAGCAAAAGATTTCCTATAGCAAAAAATCTGGAATTTTAATCTACTATAGTAAAAACTTTGATATACATGTACCTACCTGTAGATGTGTAGCTCTCTAAAAACTATATTGATAGACCGGAGAGCTACAATGTCATCCACAGAAAGCTGTATATTCCGCAAAAAAAAATGCGTTCGGTTCCGGATTTATTTCTCCAATATCTTACCTCAACCGCACAAAAGATTGGTTTCTAAAAAATTTAAGACCCACATGAAGTACTCTCGTCACTTAAAACCCCTTGAAAATATTTCAGATTGCCCCAAGACCCCTTGAAAATATTTCAGATTGCCGTTATCTGCTTCGGAACGTCAAAAGTTTGAAATATTTGTCCCTTGACAGCCATGTTTACTTGATAGCGAGATCTTGGTTTTAGTCTCGTGACGAAGGGAAATACTTCTAACCGGAATTTCACATGTTTACGATAACAGCAAGCACCCATTCCTGTCGATTTCAATTTATATAGTCCCATCAATAGGCACACTTTTCCACATACTTTCATTTAATTTTCTAATTCGAACCTCGTCTGAAAAACATGTACCCTAATCATTAGCGTACACGTTGTGACGTAGTACACTAGCTCTGACATTCACACGTGAAAATATGGCGGATTCTGTGAGAAAGAACAAAATTTGAAGATAATTATAAGATCAAACCACGTTTTGATTTTGAATTAAAAACAACACGGGTCCGTGGTAGATACAATACTTGGGAAAAGGCACTGGGTGTTTTACCCACTGGGTTTGGAAAGAGTATATGTTTTCTGTTACCCCGATTGATTTTAGAACTTGATTCCAACACCAGACATGCCTCATGCTTGATCAATGTCAGCATAATTCAAGACATGACATACCAGCTGCAGCTATAAAGAGCAGAGAGATGCCTGTTGAAGTCATTGAAGGTATAATATGAACTCTGTCATTTATTACATTTTAATTAGTCACTTGATGTAGTTTGTAAATAAAGAATAGAAACTATTTAACTCTATGATTCAAAATCAGACGGAAGATGGGAAACAATAACATATACAACATCATATGACTATCCATCAACAACCCCTCCCCCCAAAAAAAAAAAAAATTAAAAAAGTGAAGGAGACGCCCAAAGGCCTTCCAGGTCAACTGAGCATCATGCAACAATTTTTCAACGAATGACTTTGGTTCATGTTTTAAACTAGACGTCATGGCATTCACAATTTTGAAAGAGGCACCATTGCTTATCATAATTATACATATACGTGTTTACTTTGGTTACTTAATGCCCATGGATAGAGTAGGGGAACAAAAAATGCATTTCGACAAATCAGTAATATTCAGCAATAATCAACAGTGCCACTACCACACATGAACCCCTAACCCCTGGTCTTTACATTTCACAATTTTTGAAAAGGCACACTTGCTCTTCAAAAATGTTTCATTACAGAGGGTGCCAGTTTCAATCAATTAATTCATTTTCAGTATATAAGTAGAGAGGCCTTGAAATTCACAATTCAGGAAGAATGACCCTTGCTCATCAGAGTTTTATAAGTAGTTCATCTGTTTCATACCCTGGAGCAGAGAACATTTTCAAAGATTTAATGTATTTTCACTATATAATCAATATAGACCCTCCCTAACACCAGAACCCCTCACCCTGTGGCCATTAAATTCACAAATTTGAAAGAGGCATTCTTCTCATCAAAACTATGTACACAGTTCACTGGTTTAAGACCTAGGAGCAGAGATATTTAAATAAATAATGCATTTTCACTATACATTCAATAAAGCTCCACCTTAATACCAGTACCCCTTACACTAGGGCCATAAAATTCACAATTTTGGAAGAAGCATTCTTCCTCATCATAACTATGTACTTACTTCGTATGTACTTAGTTAATTTAATACACAGGAGCTGCGAGGAAGCTTTTTCAAGAAATTATGCATTTTCACTATATAATCAATAGAGCCCCGCCCTAGCACTTGAACCCCTGACCCAGGGCAGTGAATTTCGGTAGAGGACTCAATGGTCATTACATTCATGCTAACAGTTTGACTGCTTGATGTCCAGGAGTAGAAATGAAGGTTTTTAAAGATTGCATTAATTTTGATGGTTTTGGCCCCATCCCTCAAGCCCTAGGGGGGCAGGGACCGTGAAATTCACAATGTAAGTTCCCCGTTCATCCATAGATGTTTAATAACAAATTTGGTTGAAATCGGTTCAGTAGTTGCTGAGAAGAAGTTGAAAATGTTCAAATGTTAACGCACGAGGCGGATAGCAATAGGTCACCTGAGTTTTCTCAGCTGACCTAATAAAACACATGTCTAAAATAAAAAAAAAAATTCAACTATTTTTAATTGAGTTGCGTCAAGCGAAAAGGGACCTTCGTGACATAAACGTAATTACGTCACAATAGCGCTTCAAAGACGTAACGTTTCGTCTGCGCGTTTGCCGATTAAAAAAATTATACGATAAAGCAAAACAAAAATATATAATTTGCGTTATACAATTTTTTTTTAAAGATAGACACGTCTAAAACTGTCTTGAAAAAATGTTCAATATCGTCAAATTATAGGTTTACTGGTAATTTTTTCAATAAATTATATAAACTAATTGAATTTTTGATTGTTTATGAATGGTTTTATTTATTCGTGGCTGTCAAAAATATTCATCAACAAATCAATGTACATGTACGTGCATAGGCTCTGAAAACAATCGCTTCTTTTGCCTTTCCGACTGAGCTCCAGTCTCTACTGATAAGCAAGTGGTCCCTAGCATTTATTCCAACGTTTTTTGTTTTTTTTTCTGTGGGATTTTTTTGGGGGGTGGGGTGGGGTGGGGTGGGGGGTATATTTAACACATTTCAGATTGTTTCTCCGTTAGACTAAAGGCCCGAGAATTGGCGATTCCGTGCCCAAACTTTGTCATCAGAGATTAAATATTCGAATCAAGTTCACTGATTCCAGCATGGTTGCAATAGCATTTTGTGAATTCATATTAAGAAAAAATATGAATGCAGCAGCTAAGCAACTTTGTCTGTATAGCCAGGTCTCACATGATGAAGCGGCAAAAGCCATACGGACTTCCGTATTTACTCACTAAAATTAACACATTGACGCAACACTCTGAGGTTTGAAAATTTAACTGTATGACGCAATAAAATGTGAATATAATAAACAGTGGTCATTTTGAAAACTAATTTGTGGTCTTGTTTTCATTGCCTTAATTAATTGCAATAAATTAAAACTAAACACAGTAACTTATAATTAAGGTAAGCTGATGTTGTTGAAGTCGAAAAATAAGAGCGAAATAGGTCATGTATTGAATCAGACGCATGTAGGTCATTAGTTTTATTTTCTGATTATTTATCTTATTTCAGACAAAAAAGTTTTATTACAACTCCCCCCACCCCCTGTTTTTGAATGTGCTTGGTTGTATTACTACGGAAAGGGAAGCCTTTCAAGGATAAATTCCGATTTTATTTTCTTTATTCTCTCTTCATTATCTCAGATTAATTAATTTTTCCTTTCGATTTTGCATGTTTTTTTTTTCGTTTTTACGTATTTAATTTACTATTAATTTTTTTTTTTACTTCGACTATAACCACTTTGAAAACACTAGTGCATACACCATATCCCCGCCCCACCCCTCCTTCCAAACAAAACATCGCTCATATATTTAATCAATGAATGAAGTACTGGATCATCGTCTTGAAATTCACATCATCAGAAAAAGTGTTGTAGGTGTTTTTTTTTAAAACCTCGATAGTTCCGTATTTTTTCTCAATTAAAGATGATACTTGCAGAGTATCAAGATAATCTGATATCTGGGAAGCTGTGCAACCCCCCTTTCTCAATTTACACTGCGATTGTAAAAATCAATGCTTATATTTACGAGCTCTTATTTTTGTGAACTCTTTGTAATTCCGTCTGATAACCCCCTTTTAATCTCTGTATAATAACCATTTATAAAGCCCTTAACCACAAATTCAGTTGCTTTCTATACTTGTCTGTTTACTCCATTTGATTTAATTTTTTTTTCAATCTGGATAAAAGAAATTGTGACATTTTTATTTTAAGAATGACCCACCCGATCGTATCCTGTCTATTAGAAAGAAAAATTAGAATTAATTCTAATTTCAAATAGTACGTTTTTTGAATAATATCCTTAAATCATCAATAATTTCTGACTTTAATTGATTCATATTCGGGGGGGGGGGTGGCGTACATAAATCACTCGGAGCTCCTCGGATGCCTCCATTTTGAATGGAGTGTAGCGGAGTAAGCCGAAGATTACCGACTGTGCTTATCTATAAAAAATACAAAAAAGCAAATAATTGAAACGTTTGCTTACAATCACATGCTGAGAATAAATTTAAGGAAATTTCTACCAATGACAGCGTATATATTGTACATGTATATTGTTTGGATTTTCAGGGGTGAGACCCATTTCACTCATCCAAACATATATTGTCTTGTTCTCATTGACACTGAATCAGACCGCAGAACATTAAATGGCAAGATTGGAAATATGCAGCTTCCATCATTTCTATCTGTAACAGTCAAAACATTTGATGATAGACAATGGAATAATTCGAAAAGGACGGCCGAGAAAACATTGGATTGAAATTTTAGTTTGAAATTCATTTTCAATCCACCTTAGCTGTTTTCAAAAGCAAAGTGTGAATGTATGATCCAAAAGACAAATATTACAATTCCCAAATACAAGGTGGTTGAAATTTATGTCGATATGCGTTTATAGCCTATGCGTTTAAGATAATTTTAAGGACGCTGATAAAAGTCATAGAAGACACATATTATTTTTTTCAGGAGACGACCATTTGATTCTAGAAAAACGGGGGGGGGGGGGGTCAAAAATTGTTGAGTAATATCATGCAATATATTTATATTTAGGATGACCAGAGGTTTTTTTTTTTTTTATCTTTGTCTTCACTGAAAAATGTTACAACTTTCTTATCTATTTCCAAGATCGTTAATCCCCCAACGCACACATACATTTACCTAACAGAAATCAAATATTTGTCCCTTCAATTTTTTTAAAACGCTGGATAGAAAATTCTGATTTACATAATTATTATTTTCAAACTATACCGAATTTGAAATTATTGTCTTCTGGGTCAATCAGTAATAAAATGCCTTCTAGAGTAGCTTACCCCATGGCGAGCAATTGTAGTTACTCGGTCAATTTCGTCAACAATAAATAAATTTTCTTTGAAAATTGCCGTGTTGTTACGAATGCCTTGCGAGATGATTTCAGAGACGGAACTTTTTTTTTTTTTTTGGTCAGCGGTCTGTCCCTTGTCAATGATCCTTTCAAATACTAATTTCCAGTGATTAAAGCATGATTATTTTGATGATGTAGAAAAAAGGATGAGATGATGTTGAATATACTCCTTAAAAATTAACTACTTACTTTATCATTTCAATATACATGTACAATAAGACGATATTTTCTTTTAATTTATTACTATTTTACAATGTATACGATCATAAAAATGCTAATATTTAGAGAAATATATATTCAAAAAACTTTTAAATACATCTAGAGAAAAAAATTATTTCTAACTAATAAAAAAGGGTGATTTAGTAATCACGTTGCACGTTCCAATTATCAATGACGTTATGTGACGTTATTCAACGTTTTACAGCGTTGCATTATTTTCATTTGGATTTTTAATTAGAATTTAGAAGGTATATAATAAATTATTTGGTATCAAAATATTCAGAAAAACTAGCTCTTTCAGAAACGGCGAAAAACAGATTTTCGAAAATTTGGTCACGAAGGTTCCTTTTCGCTTGACGCAACTCGATTACAACAATATTAACTTCCCAAAAAATTGTTTCACTAAGAACTTGACATTTAAAAAAACGTTTTGTTGACTGGATGTAACATATCGATGATAGTTAAAACATAGATTAAGGAAGGTGATTATTCCATCAAATACATGTCTCCAGAGACATTACTGAATTATTGGGAGACTTGATACTGAGTTCTGAAGTGTACCGAGAAAGGGTGTGCTTGATTGCCATTGATGAAGCAAATGTATTAGAATCCTGGTAAGAATTCGCCCCCTCCCGGTAACTGCGATACTACTCTTTTGCAGGGCAACTTATAACCTTTGGCGAAGTTTTTGTTGACAGATAATTAAAGGACGTATATTTAACAATAACTTTTACGTCAAATTTCACCAAAATATATCATTTTGCCCTGCAAAAGAGCAGCACCGCAATTACCGTGAAACAGTCTAATTTCTATTATTATTTTTTCCACTGAATTTACAGATGTATTTAGCTTCCTCAAGCTTGTACATTTATTTATGTCATATGACATTAAATTATTTATTCAGTTTTTTTATGAAATGGGCGATACATTTACACCAACATTTGCTTGACTTGGTGAGCTGCACTCACACTTCCCAGATGTACCATATCTGATGTTAATAGCTGCTGCGGACGATAATGAAAAGAGAATTTAATATAATATTTGTAAACATTCATGACCCAAATATTGGGGTAATTCTCAAAAAGGGTTGAACATAATAACGCAATAGCTATTAAACCTTAATATAAGGATTTTTATTACAATTGAAGAATACTTATTAGAGAGCGATTCCCTCTTATTCAAGCATGGGCAACTACAATCCATTAAGTGCAAGATCCATCTTTATCATAAGCAGTTATTTCAATTGTTAACAATGCTTTTGAAAACGGAATAGCTTTTGTTGCTTTAAGCTGAATTAAAAGAAAAAGCTGTCTGGTTTATATTTACTAGCTATTAATTCTCAGAAAGTCACACACCCTCTCTAAGCCCTAGAGGAATATGCTATTTACATTCTTTAACAGAGTAATGTCATTAATGTTGTATTTGTAGACTATATGCACAAGTAACCTAGCTGTTTATTGAAAATTTTTGAACCCAACTGCATAATTTTTTCCCCTGTTCAATGAAAAAAACATGCATAGTAACAAAGATATAAAGACATCATCTGACTTGTCTTCTTTTTGCAAAAAACGAGTATTACATTTCTTTTTCTCTGGTGAGGTTGCTGGATCTTGACTTAAAAATATTTATTTCAGGACTAGACATAATGATAAATATTAGGCTATCATTTGAATCATTCAGTTTGAAAAGAGAAAATAGCTACTTAAATGTACACTGCAACAGCATTGATAAATCAAAGCAGTTTTCTATACTTTACTTTTATAATACTTTATTATGATGATTTAAAACATTACAAATAATTTTAAAATATGAATAGAAATGATTGTGCAGACAATTGCAAAGACACCTCACATTGCATGTATGTTCAAAAATAAAAATCTAAGAAAATAAAGAAAAAAGATGCAAAATGTATGAAATGTCATGATAATTCAATATTTTCAAAATTGCAGATGCTCAATATAAAAGATATAAAGGACAAAAATCCAAAAAGATTTGCCACTATCTCCATCAGTCCCGAGGAGTCGTCCTAGATGTTAGCGACAATGAAAAGGCACAAAATGAGCAATACAAAGTACGACGAAACCGATTCTATATCAGTAACCGTGTATGATCCAAATAAAATAAACAAATTTATTGAAGGAATGGTTGCAGTTTTTATCCACATTCTTGTGAAGCAAAGTGTCAAAGCTGTGACAAGCGAAACAGAGGTTGGAATTTCACGACCATTTTCCTTTCCTGATACTGTGAAAAATTCAGCCCCAACTCTGACAGGACAATTGATGAGTTTGAATGCTGCATTAGCCTCACCTATTGAAAATTTACCCACTGTGAAAGGAAAAGTTGTTAAGGTACTATATAAGACTGGAAGATTATTAAGAATTTAAACTCCTCTATTGTAATTATGTCTGACAGTTAATACTTAATTTAATTTTAAAATATTAATCAATAAAGCATGAAAAAAAAAACCTGTTTGGATCCTCCCCTTTTCTTTTATTCAGTTGTAACCAGCAAGTAAGAAAAAGGTTGAGCAAAATTTAATGTAATTTCTTTCAAAAAGTAATTCGAAGAGAATTGGATAGTCATGCAATCGTTGCAGTGTGGCACTAAATGTTGAATACCATTGAGAAGGAGAATTTATGCAGATAACGAAAGGATTGGTGCGTTTGTGCAATGAGCACAAAGGGCTAGCGATCGTCTCAGTGTGAAGTTTGTAATATAGATATAATGGATTAAACAATGATATAATTACTATATGATTTACAATACGTCTACCGATATTTCCCTTTATTAAAATTGGTTTCCCATGATAAATTAAGGTCCAGGCTTTTTGATATCATTGACAGCTGCTTTTTTAATAAAAAATAGAACACGTAAATTCACTTACCTGGTCATTGATCATTTGCACAATTATTTTGGTAAAACACATTCTGATTGCACACACAAGTACTCTAAAGTTGACATCAAAGGGATACTTGAGTTTTTGATTCAGATTGACATTATCTATGTTGTTTCCGGCGACCAGGTATTCCAACAATCTATTGGACTCCCCATGGGTACCAACTGCGTTCCGTTATTAGCAGACCTACTTTATATTTATATGAAGCAGAATTTGTGCAAAACCTTAAGCGTGAAAAGAAGAAAACACATGCTGTGGCCTTCAACTCGACATTTAGATATATCGACGACCTATAATCAATGAACAATGGTATTTTCCATTCCTGCGTCGATACGCTATATCCTGGAGAGTTTGAGATAAAAGATACCAGAGTCTGACACATCTGTTTCATACTTGGATATTTTACTTGAAATAGACGTTAATGGTAATCTAACAACCAAGCTATCTGATAAACGTGATGACTTTTTTCTATTGTCAACTTCCCTTACTTATGCAGCAATATACCTTCATCACCTGCATACGGAGTCTATAATATATCAGTTGATTCGATACGCAAGAGCATGCTCTACGTATGAATAATTTCTAAAACGAAGTAAATTATTGACAAGCAGGTTCATGAAACAAGAATATCAACAATCCCGTTTAAAGTCATCATTTCGTAAGTTCTATAGTCGATACAATGACCTTGTCGGCAAATAATATTTGTCATCGAGTCAAATGCTGACTGACGTTTTTCATACTAATTGCGAGTCCATTATTTATACACTGACGAGGGATTTTTTCGTTATTTCCCGATCGTGACAAGGAGCACATGGTGGGGGATGCTCACTCCTCCATGGCACCTGATCCACCCTCTGATGTTTCGGAGATCCGTGTTTGCCGTGCTCCTGTTTTGTATTGTTTTTTTGGACTTGAGATCGTTTAATGCGAATTATTCCTTAGAAATTGCAGTCTATGAACTAATCTCCCTTGATTAGTCAAATTAGCTAATACCTGCTTCAGAAGCCAATTCATAATCGTAAACAAAGTTAATAAAAGATCTCATTTCCTATTTTTTCTCGAGAATGTATACAAAGCGAAATAACTCTTTC
The DNA here is from genome assembly GCF_032062105.1 of Saccostrea cuccullata. Lineage (NCBI taxonomy): Eukaryota > Metazoa > Mollusca > Bivalvia > Ostreida > Ostreidae > Saccostrea > Saccostrea cuccullata. Next base: position 121,609 of record NW_026917921.1, on the reverse strand, counting down.
AAGCATCGTCTGCGAAAATGGTGAAAAGATTTGCCTCACCCACTCCGTCGGAAATAATAGAAAAACGGGTCAAAGTCGTGCCAAAAAATACCATTAAAGGGAACGAAAACAGCGCAAAAATGCTCAGGGATTACCTAATAGAAAAAAAAAATCCTTGCATTTTGAAAACTTTGATGCTCTTCAACTGAACGAAGTTCTTGCTCTTTTTTACTTGGACTTGCGAGAAATTGACGGAGAATTGTATAAATCTTCATCCCTAGAAAAAAAAATACGATATGGATTAAATCGGTATTTAAAAGCTCCACCTTTCTTAAAAACATTTGATATAATAAAAAAATCCAGTGTTTTATTCAAGTAACGAGTTTCAAACCAGCCCTGGCCGAGTTGAAAAAAAGATTGATTGTATACTGTTTATATAACGTCCCTCTCTAGAATATTTCACTGATATGGAGACGTCACCATTGCCGGTGAAGGGCTGCAAATTTAGGCCTTTTTTGGGCACTTACGGCCTTTTGAGCAGGGAGGGATCTTTAACGTGCCACACCTGCTGTGACACGGGGCCTCGGTTTAAACGGTCTCATCCGAAGGACCGCCCAATTTCGTCGCCTTTTACGACATGCAAAGTGGTACTGAGGACCTATTCTAACCCGGATCCCAAGGGGGTTTAAAAAAAAAATGTGGAACACTATCCCTGCATAGAGCATTGTGACATTAAAAAAATCAAAAAGAAAATTTTGGGGGCTGTATGGTTGAAAATAAAGACTCATGTCTTTGTCCAGTTGCATCCTTTCAGAAATAATCCAGAAAATACCCGTCTATAGCAGCAACCTCGAAAACATTCCTAGATAGTGACCCCGTGTGGAACACAAAACAACCTCGTGGAAAAGATTCCATTAGTTCTTTCATGTCTAACTCAGCAAAAAGTGTGACCTCTCCCGAATTTACACAAACCACCCAATCAGGGTTACTGGAACTAGCATCCCTCTTAAAAACAACTTCGTTGATTCGCAAATCATGTCCGTAACGGGCCACATATTGGTGAACTCCCTTGCTGTGTACCACCGAGATTCAGATAATGAAAAATTGCAAATGAGTACGGCAATTCAAAACACTGTCAACATCGAGCAACCATGTTTACCAGCACCACCTACTCAAAATGCCGTCAGCATTGTGTTGAGCGACACCGATCAGGGGGCGACAATCTTCAATTGCAAGGTGTAGACATTGATGACCTTTTCGAAGAACGGACGCAAATATCAAGTGTGGTATCCACGAATAAAACTATAGTAAAAGTCCAACAAAGACAAACAAATTTGCACCTGCTCCAGAGAACATTTTCCAGAACTGTTCAATTGGCACTGTTCAAATCATTTACAAGTCGACTTTTGGAAAGAACTTAACAGACTTTAATTTCAGGGTGTTCATAATGTTTGATTAATTAAAGATGTAAGTAATTTAAAATTGACTTTATTGTTTTATTTTTTATACACAGCTAAAAGATCTGACGAGTACATAAAATCGCAGGAGTACATAAATGGTACATATATATCTTGAAAATCTTCCTTGTTTTGACATAAGAAATAAATTTATTTGTGTTACATGGGAAATAAATTCGTTATCCAGGTTCAATCAAGGGTGTACGGGGATCTGCCCCGGGTTGTATTCCTTGATTGGTTACAAAGTTGGGTGTAAATTTCCGTTCACCCGACTTCAGGTAGGGGTAAAAAAAATGAGACGTTACAATCCATAGCTTCTCTATGATAAAAAGCGAATAACATGACGTCACTATATACATTGTACGGCGTAGTAAATTTTATATCGATAGCTTAATACACAGTTTTACAAAGAATTATTGGGTACATGGGGAATAAATTCGTTAAGGGTGTACGGGGATTTACCCAGGTTGTATAACATAAACCCCTTGATAACAAATAGCATGATCATCAAGGAGAAATATGTGTTAAGGATAGTAGCCCATTACCAAAAACCAGTAACGACGCTAGAACTACAACACCAAACAGATGCAGTGGGCGTAATGACCGATGCCGTATTACAGCTGACAAAGGAGAGAAAAAGAAATATTTTGTGCAAGTAATATTTTCTTTTCTTATAATGTCATTTTATTCTGCCTTAGGGTGTATGGAATAAAACCCGGGATAAATCCCCGTACACCCTTGATTGAACCTGGATGACTAATATTCTCTTCTGTATTGTAGACTTCGGTCAATTCCTATAGAGTGTGTTGAGTTCTGCGATAATGCGAAAGAACACCGCCCTTCGGATGAAACTGGCGTGTCTCTTAATTGTTCAGTATACGTTGGAGATTCATACAGTCAGCTCTTGAGTCATCCCCGTGTAAAATTCCTCATTGCTTCATCAAAAAGAAAATTAAGTGGACAGATAGCAAAGCTACTAAAAAGATTGAAATCAGAGGAATGATTAGAAGAGCCCATGTAATCACTGTACCAAACTTGCATAGATGAGAGTTAATGCATGTATAAAACCATAACGGTAGTTTTTCAGCTATACTGCAATGTGAAGTGTTTATGTTTCTTCTGTATCTATAAGAATGATTTTTATTGAAATATTTGATTTATTGAGAGATAATGGTTGTAAATTATTGTTCTAGTCTTTTACTATAGCCGTCATGAGTGTACGGCTTGTAAATGTCATAATTTTTATTTTACTATAATTTTAATGAAGTCTATTTATTTGTAATATTTTGTTAATCACATATGTGTAAGAATGTTTGGTAAATAATTCCGGATAGACAATCTTCTTATATTTGGGTCCGGCTACTATTTATATATTACGTAATTTCCGCCCAGCATCTTTGTACATCCTAACGTGAACGAAAGAACGATAAAAGTTAAAACTTAGCGACTTGGTCAGGAGAACAATGTAATTAACAATTATGTATGCTTATATTCGTATGCTCATAGTAACGTTTAACGTCCCTGATCTTGTTAGTTAATGTTTCTGATTTAGTATAATATAACACAACGACTTTGGATACGGTTATATATATATTTATTATGTCACTGTTGCACAATAAAGACGTTCATGCATATACAGTTAAAACAATGTTGTCTGCACTGGTACAGTTAAAATATGATAGAGTTAGTACTTGGTATATCCACTGGAAGCCAAACTAATAACTAGTACAGGGGGGCACAAAGTTCGTATAGTGGTACGTCTGAAACGTTTGTATAAAGTTCTTGTTCTCTCTAGATCTCCCTCCGCCCGTCCAGTCTCCGAATATATATCTTCACTTGCAGATTTAATCAAGTGTTCAATTACAATTCTGAATGGGGTCAATTAATGTTATCAAGTCATTTTCCAATACATTTAATTATTTAGATACCAATAATAGATACTGACCACGTAAATGCTCAGATATTGATCTTTGACCTAATTGTGATAATTCATCAACACTGACCAATAATAATTCACATTAATATTTACAACAATATTGACTACATTCAACACATAATTAGTAAATAGAAATAAAGTGCGTAAGAACCTAAATGGCTCTCAAGGACATATAAGGATTATTATGCCTTATACACATATGTCCTTATTAATCAAATATAAGAAACACAACATATATTAAAAAGTTAATATGTAATTTATTTATATGTACGGTATGGTCCGATTGTGTTACAATAGATATAACGATTACTCTGTATGTAGAGCATTTTTGTACAAGCATGGCTAGTGTGGTTTTATACATGGCGCCATTTTGACCCTCGTGTAGTGAAATTTTGATTGATAATTATTAGTCCCATAGCAGTATGTATTTTATATATCATATCAATTTAATGATTAAATAGAACTGATTTATTATGTAAATTATCGGTTGTGAGATTATTTGTTGTGCACATGGAATTTTTGCTTCATGATTTACTTAGAGTTATTGCCCTTTGTACGGTAATGTAAGGCAAGGCAAGTTTGTTTACATGTGTTTAAGTGAAGTAGCACAGTTGTATTTTCTGATTGTCACTGGTAATAATTTTATTGAGGTTAAGTAATGAATTAAATTAAACGTATAGATGTTATTCATATTACATATCTAGTCAATTAACTGATATTATTGAATGTTGAACTCTAGTCTACATGTGTATGTATACCAAAGGGTCATCTTAGTGCATGTTTGTGTACTTAATGTAATTTAGATTTTCTTGTTAATTATTACTGATAAATTTTGTATTTGTTTTTACAGTTCTTACGTTGATGTTACCATCAATAAAGACATCACCAGTATTATTAGACTTATCCCTTTTTGACCAAGCCACTAATACGGCTAATGATACATACTTTATCTGTCACAAGGAACAGTTTTTTTTAAATGCTTGCTTGCCTAAATCAATCGATATTCATCGTTATCGCATTATCGTCTCCCAGTTTGGATTTCCCCAAAATGATAGACTTCTTGTAATCTGTGTAATAATGGACAATTAGCAGATGAACATCACTACATTTTAGAATGTAAATTTTTTTCATAATGCAGAAATATCTACCAAGCAAATATTGTAATAGTCTTTTTTGTCGAATTCTCATAATTGTCATCTGCTGATTCCAAAGTATTATTTAAACTATACATCAATGGGTATATGAACAAGCCTGTTCTCTATAATTATTCTTGTTACTTCATAATATGAATGTATTACCGCTGTTTCACGTGTATATTGTTTTTTTTAGTACATATTGTATATATTGTACATAAGACCTCATGAACCATTAATTAGTGTGAATGAATAAATTGAACTTGAACTTGACTATGGATATATGGATGAGTCCTTGGCTGTGGTTTAGACTATTGACAATCACATGATAATTTTCATGTAGAGTAAGTCTGTTACCCTTAAGACTGAATGTTATGTCTATTAATGGACACATCAATTACTAACTGAGGACTGCTGGAGAGAATTTTTATATTTGTCAACGAACTTGGGTACCAACAAGTCGAGAATTTTGAAAAACTTGAGACTATGTCGCAAGTCGTACCCCCCCCCCTTCCAAAATACTAATACAGTGTAAGCTCCCCTTCATAAAACACCCTCCCTCACCGAGTTCTGACGCATATTTAATTACAAGTATTAGAGCTCAGCTGCAATAATGGATGTCTACATGCGCTTTGAAGTCTTATAAACAATTATTCATATCCACACTTACGATACATAAGCGCTATGTCAAAGGTCAATTGGGAAAAGTCTAACGTTCTCGAGGAAAAACCAAAAGCGAAACAAGACAAGAATTAAGAAAAAGACGATGTTTAACTCCATCAGTGATATGTATCATTTAAATAATTACTGGAATTTTAAACTATCTTTTACACTTTTTTACACTTTAAATATCCTTCCCAAAAATAATCAATAAACGGGATATAAGATACAAACAGTAGATCTATATGTTTTGTCACGGTGTATCTGTATAGCGAGTCGACAGTATCAGTAACCAGTGTAAACAATAACGTGAGCTGACCTCACCATTATTCTTTTCATAGTTTATTAATAAAACTGCCGACTCCTATGAATACAACAATTTAACAAAAGCAGCATCAAAGTACATCTGACTCGGGTCCAGAGTATTATAGACTATATTCACTCTACTAAAGCTTTCTACCTTATGATTTTTTCGTTATTTCCCGATCGTGACAAGGAGCACACGGCCGGTGTGACCGGTCAGCAGGGGATGCTCACTCCTCCATGGCACCTAATCCCACCTCTGATGTTTCGGGGGGTCCGTGTTTGCTCTGCTCCTGTTTTGTATGGTTATATGGACTTGAGATTGAATACTGTTCGTCATCTCAATATCTTTCTAGGCGAATTATTCCTTAGAAATTGCTGTGAATGAAATTATCCCCCTGAGTTAGTCAAATTAGCTAATACCTTTTTCAGAAGCCAAATCACATTTATTTTTAATCTCTTCAATTTTAGTTTTGTATTGTCATAGTATATAGTATATTAATGGCCTATTCTCCTTGCGTAAGTCAAGTGATCTAATCCCTGCTCCAATAGCTAATTCTCAGTTGTAATCTATTACTTTAATTTTTGTGTCAGTATGATAAACCCGTTGAAAGGTATATCATTGAGAGAGTAAGCAAGATTCTCGTTCCCTACAGATCTATAAAGCATTCAGAATGGGAGAGTGTGACAAGCAAAGGAAATACACAAGACCAATGTGTGTTCAATTTGCTAACAAATTACATATTGTAATGAGGTACCTCAAAATTCTTCAGAATAAGAGTGTCCAAATATCAACTTGAAGAAATCAGAGAAAAAAGGAAACACCTTTACGATGTACAGAAACAATATGCGTACCGTACACTGAGACTGCGTTGAAGGGTCAATAGCTCCTTTTCACACAAAGCAAATCTGTGTTCAGAGATAAAATTGGCAGCCGACCTATGGCTGATGAAATAAAAAATGCTGAACTTACGAAAGAAAGTGGGCGCTTTAGATGGCGATTCGGCAGGAATAGTGGCTCATAAAAAGAATAAAAAAAATATCATTGATTTATACACTTTTTTTCAAAACCTAGCCAATTAGGAACCTGCTCCGATTATCTTTTCTTTAGAGGGCGCCACAGGCAAACACGGTCCTGTATCGGAACACCCTCGCGCCTTATCAGTAGTTACCGATCGAAGAAAAACGTAAACAATCTGCTGTCAAACACATGCTCGTAAAACATGCCTGAAACTTGTTGTTGTGTGCCGAATTGTAGTAATCGGGGTGGCCATATATTTCCAACAGATCCGTTAAGAAGAAAAGCATGGATACACGCAATAAAACGTGGTGAAACTCGTTTTCAAAGCTGGACTCCGTCAACTCATGCTGTTGTTTGCAGAGCACATTTTAAATCAGACGACTATTTGACTGAAACCCAGCATGGTAACAATATTTATTTATTTATTTTGAAATCTTTGATAAGCATGTGCAAAGTAATGTTAATAGATTTTATTCTGAGCAATGTTTATGCCTTATTTGCTTAGATGAAATGCACTAAAATATCGAATCCCTTGTTTACCTCTCATACGAAGTAATCTGATAACGTTACAGACACTGCCACATGCAGACTCCCCACTGACAACTTCAATTACTGGTCATTTATTACAAACGCATTATCTTTTAACAATATAAACACAAGGCATGTCTAAAAGAACACATGCTGTTGCCTGATAATTTATGCATATCTACCAGTGCAAGATACTGTGTTTTGACATTGATGTCTAATTAGCACCCTGCTTAAAAACAAATTTGACCTGTTTAGTTGAATTAATAAACACATGGGCATGTTTTGTAACATCAATTTTATAACAATAATACTTGTAATAATAAAAATATTTTAGTAAATTTATATTTGTTTTATTTGCTTTAAAAAGTTAGTTCAAATTATAAATTAATTATTTAATAAATAATCTAGTACTATGAACAAGTATTGATATATTAAATAATTTAATTCTTAGGAACTACTCCTTTAAGTAAAAGATTGAAGAAAACTGCAGTGCCAAGCATTTTTCCCTGGGTAGAGCCAAGTCCACATTCACATGAACGAGCCGACAGAGCCAAGTCCAGAGGCATCAAACGAAAACTAGCAGAAGAATTTTCTGCTTCGTCTTCCATAGATGAATTCATCTATACATCAGCTGATGATCTGCAAGTATCCGAGGAAATTGTATCTAACTCTACCCAAATTTTGGCTGAAGAAATTCAAGTCACTGTTCAGAAATCTGACGTTAAATTTTTTGATGTACAGACACAAACTCCTCGGTATCCCCCAATGAGTATTGAAAACTTTACAAATGATGATGCCGGAGTAAATTTCTATACTGGATTGGAAACTCTAACTAAATTTTATTTTGTTTTAAGAACCTTAGGACCCGCAGCTCACTGTTTGAATTATATTTATCATAAGGTTTCAAACATAAGTGTTCCTGACCAATTTTTCTTAGTCCTCTGCAAGTTACGGCGCCATACGACCAATTTTGAACTTTCAAGATTATTTGGAGTTTCCGAAAAGACTGTATCAAATATATTTTTTACATGGATTTTATTCATGAGTAAGCAATGGCAGGAAATCGACATTTGGCCTACAAAGTATCTTGTAAAATATTACTGTCCATCAGATTTTAAAACAAAATTTCCAAATACTAGAGTGATAATAGATGGCACAGAGTGTCCAATTAAAAGACCAAAGTTACCAAAGCCACAGCAAGCAACGTATTCTACCTATAAAAACCGTAACACGGTAAAAGTTCTTGTAGGAGCGACACCAGGTGGATTAACATCTTATATTTCTACAGCTTATGGGGGATCCACAAGTGACCGTCAAATAGTTGAAAGAAGTAGGCTGTTAGAAATGTGCAATTCTGGAGATTCAATAATGGCGGACAAAGGTTTCAATGTGCAGGATATGTTTGTACACAGGAACATTCAAATAAATACACCAACATTTTTCAAAAAGAAAAACAGAATGTCATGTGCTACTGTGATTGAGGACCGAAAAATATCCAGCAAACGTGTGCACATTGAGAGGATCATTGGACTTGCAAAAACATTCAAAATTCTGACTGAGCCTATGAATAGTTCTGAAACAAAACTTTCTTCAGAAATAATCTATGTTTGTTTCATGTTGTGTAATTTTAAGAATTGCATAGTGCCATCTTATGCATAACTTGGTATTAAAAATGACATAATAAGAGAAAAAAGTCTTTATTTCATTTTTCTTTATTGCAACTACATTTTCCATCATATGTCTTGAAAAAAGTTTTTTCCAATAGAGCAGACTTAAAAAAATCTTCATAGAATTCATTCAATTTTTTCTTCATCTCATCAATAAATTTATCATCCCTTTCTATTGCAAAGAACAAAAAGTCATTGAAAGTATACACAACAAATATACACTCATTTTTCTCTGCACAGTAAAGTTGTCCTTGGACCTGATAGTAATAGTCATGGGTTTTATTCAAATAAAATTTACTTCCAGACTGCTTGATATAAGGAACTGTTTTTGAGGAAATAAAACTGTTTCTTGCCACATATGGACACTTAACTTCAATCAAGGTGTCATCGTCAATAATACCATCTGGGGTTGCTGCTAAATGAGGGGAGTCCAGACTGACACAAATTCCACTATTGTAAACTGTGCGTCCCGAAATTTCCTGGTACTTCTTCACAGCTTCTTTTTCGTATTTTCTTCCATGAAGAATAGGTTTAGCATTAATTTTTTGTGCCTTTGTTGTTAAAAAGTCAGCAAGTTTCACCTTATCAGTTCGATCAGTTGCTTTACATATTCTCCCGAATACCGAAGAATGAAGACGTTTGCAACGTTCCTCAAACCAAAGGTCGTTGGCCGCTTGTGTAGCTGTTTTTATCATAACTTGACGTGCATTCTCCTCTGAAATTTCTGATACATTTAAAAGTTTCAAATGATTTTCACTAAACGTGTCTTTTAGATAGTCATGGTCCAGGTTGTAAGCTTTCATGTTTACAGGCTCATACAGCTGAAAAATTGGAGTCTTACTAATACCTGGGTAATTCAAGCACACATTTCTAAAGTAAGACTGGTATCCCGGATTGCCTCTAAATTCAACTGGACGAGGGTCATAGTCATTATTGCATACTTCGTCACAGCCTGGCATGTCCAACTGTCTTGCTTTCATAGGGCTTCCTTTATGGGGCTTAGCACGATGAAAAGTTTGTAACCTCTGTGTGCAGGTGAGTTCTGTTTTGTATGTCCCATGCTTAACAAAATCTGCACATGAAAAAAGTACAGCACAGACATGCTTGCAATGTGCATCGGGTCCCATGCCTGCCGCACATTCACATTGAGACTCTATAACACTTCTGTCTTTTCCTATCATAATGTCAACAACATATTTCACAGACTTCATCATTGAAGCTTTTACACTACTTCTAACGAACCAATTTGAATCATGAAATGTCACCCTCACATACTGGATAAACCCATCGTTGTACATATCCCTTCCTTTCTTATCAGTTGTCTTATTAAACTTCGACAAGAAAGTGGAAATTTCTGCCTCTGTGCAACCTGGAAAGGTCTTGTCACCATGAAGGTCCTTGTAGAGTTGTGGATCTGGCGTCATCATCATAAATTCAGGTCCATAAACATCGGTCTTAGCACAATGTGCATTTCTTCTGTAGGCTTCAAGTCTGCAATAAAATAAGCATATTTAATTCTTTTTCATGTATATTTTGAGTGAAACATAGCTGCAACAATCAGGAAATAATAATACTGCTTCATAATAAAAATGTAGAGAAGTATTCTTATTTTACTGCAAGCACCAAGCAATATGAGATCGATGTTAGAATTACCGAGGAAATTCAAGTTAAAAATCTAACACGCTAAAGTTGCAGATTATTTAAGAATTAGTTTCTTAAACGAGGTAATTCTGATATTTACTGTCAATTTGACTTAATGTTAATCTTTTACACACCATTGATAATTATTTACTGTGTTATTAATAATGTTTACTTGGATTTGCATGAAAACATCGTATGTTTATTTACCTCTCCACAAGTTCCCACTTCCTTCCTGATTTCTTTGCTCCAAACTTTTCTAACTCGTTCTTAAGTTCAGGTATAGTCATATCACCACAATTAGATGCCATAGTAAATTAAGGATTGTAACTGAAACGTGTGTGCTTTCCGATATCGTATTCGAGAATGGATGCTGATTATCCATCTTCACAGGTTTTATCACTTTTGTAATGGACCGCATTTTCCTGTGGCGCCCCCTACCGATACAAGATAAGATAACCGACTCCGGTTCCCCATTACTGTGTTGTTGGTAAATGTAAAATGGGCAAATATTCAGTTGTTTAATGTTTAATTTTATTTGAATATGCACCTGAATAGAGCCGTACAAGTCAAATGATGCAAAAATCGACTCTTTTATAGTCGTTTTTCATTAATTTTGTTGCTTCTGGGTCTTCTCTCCATGAATTTGAAATGTATTATCAGTGTATTTTTAACCGTAAAATTTATTCCAGTTGTTAAAAAAAATGGAGAGACGACCCAGAAATACCTAAATCTAAACTTTTTACATTTACTTTCTGGTAGAAAATCGACAAAATCCAAATGTATAAAGCTTTGGCTTTAAATAATGATTTAAGTACTAGCTAGGTATAATGTTCCGCGGTAGCTACATTGGTTTGTCGCTAGATTCGAGCCATATCGAAGCAGTATTTTAGGTTCGAATACAGTGATTTCTTTTATTTTATTTTGCTTTGAGCTTTAAATTTTTGAATTTTTAATACTCCTTGAATAAAGTAGCAAATTATGTTTTATAAATTATTTTACATTGTTTTATTTTTCAATGCGTTTACATTTTGTCTTTTATAGTGCTAACGTTTTCAAATGGAAATAAACATACATGAACTTGTAACTACAAAGTTACATCTGATGAAAAAATATTGAATATATAAAAAAAAATAGCAACTTCGATCGTTCTGTTACATTCAATATTTTTAGTGCATTTGAAAACTGAGCAGAAAAATTATTTAGTGTTAGACCTCTATTACAGTGTATATTCTATTGCATGTAAATGTACAGCTGATGTAACCAGCATACTACATGTATATATTAGATAATTTATCTTTCTTGACACCTTATAATTGAAAAAAAATATTTATAAACTAGATGCTGTCATGAGACAGTAATACCCGCACTAAGGCGTTTGCCTCTAAATGCACACTTCTTCATATTGGGCTTTACCAAGGAAAAAGTTAATATAATTCAATAATTTACATAATACATGTATTCATCAAATTGAGCATAATATGCTCAGGTAACCATGTAGAGGCAGATCTGCAGCGTTATGGTTTTATATATTTGTCTTTGACCATAACGCTACAGATCCCCATATGCAAAAAAGGTGCAATTTACGGCGCAATATTTTTTGCGCACTTTTGGGCAGTTTTTCTCCACTTTCTAGCATTGGTCAATCAACTACCTTTCACTCCCTAATTTTACACACATTCTGTAGCCAATATGTATATTTTGTCCACCCCCCAGCCATTTATAGTCATCTCTACAGGCAATAAACTCGCTTGATGTGAATTTTCAGCAATCTAAAAAATAATTTTAATCAAGCGAGTTTATCACGTGTAGAGACGACTATAAAAGGATTGGAGATGGATAAAATATACAGATTAGTTAAACAATGTGCCTAGAATTAGGGAGTGAAAGGTAGTAAATTAACCGATGCTGAAAAGTGGAGAAATTCTCCCCAGAAGTGCGCAAAAAATATTGCGCCGTCAATTGCACCTTTTTTGCATTACAGGATCTGTAGCTTTATGGTCAAAGACTAATATATAAAACCATAACGCTACAGATTTGCAGCTAGTGACCATGTGACCCATGGGACTCAATCTTATTGGTATTTCATATTCATAATTGATTACCAGTCGGAAATAAAACAACAGCATTAAATTAATAATGTAAATTAGGTTTGATAAAGGGGGGGTATAAATTTTTGGAACATACTGTATAAGTGGAAATTTTAGCGAAACGCAAATTTAGCGATTTCTACCTAAAAATCTGGTATTTTATTTTTAGCGAGAAGTAATTTTAGCGATTCTAAAATGCTAATTCAAGAAGCTTTTACAAATAATAAGCAATTAATTTTCAGCGGTATTCAATTTTAGCGATGTCAGCACCCTCGCAAATAATGCCAAGATTAAATCCTCGCTAAAAATTCTACTTGTACGTAATTGGAACTTTTTAAATCTATTTTCTAATATAGATTAACAAAAAATAATATTATTCAAATTAGTGTAAAGCGTTTCTGATGAATTTATTCAAAATGTGCAAAGTTTATTTATATTTGATTAGGCAGAAACTTCTTGAAAGCTGCCATATACACAATCAATTTAGTCAACCCGCACCCCTCTCCCATCAACACAAACACACCTTATTTCCCTGTTTTTGGAAATAAGCCTACATGGCAAAGTTAAAATGAAACATCTTTTGTAAATGATAATTTTCAATTTGTTCTTGCACTATACATGTATCTGAACACCTGCATCACATTGGGCTTGCGTCACGTACCCAACTGAAGTACTAGTTTTACCATTGGCATTATCATTTTAGATTTCACTGCACGTGCAGTAGGCTACTAATGTGCATCATTGCCTATACGTCAGTAGGAATTATTTCATTTTGTGTTTTAACTGGATTATATTTCATGAAGATGACAAGGCCTAAATAATGACAATCGGTAAGTACAAGTTTTGGTATAGATTTGGGTAAAATAGTCTGAAATGCAAACGGTTAGGTTCAAGTTTAAAGGATCAAAGGTCATCCGATGCTACAATAGACGAATTTCACATTCTGAAGAGTTATCCCCCGTTATCAACTTTACATTCAGTTACAAGATCCGGAATTTTTTTTTCTGGGAGGGAGGTGGGGGGGGGGGGGGGGGGGGGGGGTTCCAGACCAGAATTTCCTGAGAAGCAATAAAAAAAAAAAAAAAAAAAAAGAAGTTATGGTTGGGTCTGTTTTCTAGGGTGGAGGGACACTGGCATCCAAAGTCATTTTTATTGACAAATGATCATGTGACTCCTAAATAGTAGGAAACTTTTTTCATTTGACTATACATAATTTTGTTACTTGTGTTATTATGTTATGTAAATTTAATGGTATAAAGTTTATGGACCCCTCGAGGTCATCCCCACTCTCCTAATGAGCTGGAAATGTTCACAATTTCAATATGACTGCATTAAATTAAATAAAAGTGCATCAATGATAAGATTACTTAACATTTTATTCATGAATTTGTGTCAACCTATGTTCCTAAAATTAGGAATGAAAATCATTCAGAGATGGACCACATTAAACTATTTGTATAAACATTTTCTTTAAATGTAAAAACAAGTAGTAGTTTGCATACATGAACAAACAGGGGTCTGGGAAGGGGTGAGGGGAAGGATCGAGTTAATATTTCTTTATGTCTTAATGGTTGAAAACTCCAAAAATGAATGTTGGCCTCAAATCTAATTTGTCCTCATTATTTTTCAAGTGGTGGTGTCTCCATATGAGTGAAAAATTCCTGAGAGGGATGTTTAACAACAAACAAAATGACATAAAATGAATAAAAACACAGTATTGATTTGCGTTAAGAAATATATGCAGGGGATTTTTTCCATCATAAATCTTCTCAAGAACAGCAAGGGCATTATTATCCCCCATTTTGGGGAAAGGGAGGGGACATTAAATCTCATTTGTCTGTCAGTCTGTCCATCTTATTGACAGCTAGTATGTGCATCTGTCACAATAAATTTAATCTTGGTCATAACTTTTGAATAATAAGAGATAGTGCTTTCATATTTCACATGTACATTACCACAAAACTTTCTAAATATACTATGATTTTTTAACCCAAGTAAGACCTTGACCTTGAAGTTTTACCTACTTTCCAAAACATAACATTTTAAATTGATCATTTTGAAAGAGAAAAGAAAGGGCATTCAAATTATACATGTTTATTACACATGTGAAAAGACTTTTCTAAATATATCATGACTTTTGACTCTGTGACCTTGACCTAGAAGTTTAACCTACTTTTCAAAAATAGTATATTGTATATATAACTTTTGAATCAAAAGAGATAGGACTTTCATATTTGACATGTACATTACCTGCAACAAAATGTTTGAGAGCATGCTATAATTTTCCCCTTTGACCCAATTTTCAAAAATTGATATATGATAGGGGTGCACATTTGACACACAATCTGCCATAAATTATGGCATCCCATTCACTAAAACACAGAAAGCAGAGGACCACAATTCTTTGAATTTGCTTGTATAATCTTGACAGATGGAAACATCCTCATATAATGTAGATTCAAGTTTTTTATGCCACACCAGTTACTGAGTATATTGAAATCAGACCAAAACTGTAGGAGGAGTAGCATTTGGAAACAATTTCTCAGAAATATCTATTTTTTGTAACCACGGCAACATCGTTTATTGAAATCAAACACCAATGCAGAGAATTATGTATCTTAGTGTAGTCTATCTGTGTGCCAAGTTATATTGAAATCAGACCAAAACTGTAGGAGGAGTAGCATTTTGAAAGAATTTCACTGAAATTTCTATTTTTAGTAACTACGGCAACACCGTTCATCGAAATCAAAAACCGATGCACACAATTATGTATCTTAGTGTAGTCTACTTGTGTGCCAAGTTATATTGAAATCGTACCAAAACTATAGGAGGAGTAGCATTTTGAAAAAATTGTTTACAGACAGACAGACAGACGGACGGACGGCGGACGCATTACTATCGCATAAGCTCTTCTGGTCTCTGACCAGTAGAGCTAAAAATCATGCCACCCATTACAGCCATAAAGTCCGAAACCACCGCCAAGTTCATCAGGGCAAACAAGCAGACCAAGGGAGCCAGGCCGCAGCAGGGCAGAGGGGGGAGAAGAAACCTAACCACTGTTCACCCCGCTGACACCGGAGCAGACCCTGAGATGGAATGGATTGTGACTTGTACAAGTACCCAGGCCTGGGAGAAAGACGTTCAAGTCTCCACGGGAATGGCGGAGGAGCATGTGCCGCTCACTTTTTGATTAAAGCAGTGGTAATATTTTTCGGAAACATATTTCCTTTTTGTAGTCAACTATCTATAACTATATTCCTTTGTAATAAATTAAAAACTATACAAACCTTTTCATTTCATAACAATTAATCTAGAAAGCATTCAAGAACCTGGGTAAATAATTCAACCAGTGTGGTAGATATCTGTAATAGGTAAAAATAAGACTTTCTAATCCGTAGTAGCATTATCAATAATTACTTTGGGAAAAGTTTGTCTTATTCCAGTCCCTTAATCACACTTGTTCCCGTTACTATCCAATACACTCATCCTACTCCCTTTCGACGTCAACAGGAGGTGGAAATGTTAGTGAATGGTAAGAAAAAAAATCACATAATTCCTGCTGATAAGATGAAGGATCCAACAACAACGTCAAAACACGATTAATAAATGGATTGTTTCAGTATGTTGTTTAAAGTCCTTGCCGAGAATGTTTCGCTCATATATAGACGCCAACGGCTACTTTAGTTTCCATACTTTGCACTCGCGGCCATTGCGCAAGGAGAGATCTTTTTATTGCAATAAACTACTGCGACACGGGACCTCTGTTTATGCAGTATCACCCGAAGGAGTAGTCTCCACGTCCCACGATGGGATTCGAACCCCCGACGTAATGATTTACTCCTTACTCTGCGACTCTAGAGCAGACGCCCTAATCACTGTGCCACGCGGACGACTCATCAAAACACAAAAGTCGCCATGATGTAGAGGCTAGTATACTAATTGACTGCAATTTCTTCACAAGTCTCCCATACTCCTGTTCTTACCACCTCAACATAAATACATGCAATGAGTTAAATCGGGCCACACTTCCAGCAAGAATCATCAGAGTTCATTTTTCCATTTAGTATTACAAACTATGAAGGCAAGGAAACAGGTGAATGGGTGAGATATTGTCGCTATGTGTACAGAAGTTCGACAAAGCTAAGAGTGTTTTTGACTTGTAACCGGCGCCCAGTCCCACTAAGCATAAAGGGGTATTTTTCGTGTCAACTCGTAATTTAAGAGCCGGCTCTAAATCATTGAGTCACATAGGTAAAAGATAAAGTGTCAGAGGATAGTTTCGGATTAAGCACCGGTTCAAAAATAGAAAAAAAAATAGAGAAACCTAAGGTTTGAATGCATATTATAGGTAATTTTATAGCTAGAATATTTTATGGGTGCATTTGGAGGGAATTGATGGTCTTGTATATTTTAATGAAATATGACACTTTAGTGTCACTACTACTGTTTATGGAATATGAAAAATAGACTACAAGTTGCTCAAAATAAAGTTATCAGGTTTATTCTCAATAGCCGTCAAAGGAAGAGAATTACTTTTGACGAATTTGAAAAAGTAGGCTTCTTGAATGTTAGTAATAGAGTTTCTCAACTTTGACTTAATCATGTGTTTAATATTTTTCATGAGAAATGTCCTAATTATTTATCTTAGCATTTTGTTCAAAATTCTACAAGAACAACTAGAACAACTAGGTCCAGCAAGTTGAACTTTTTTATCCCAAGAATTGTTAAGTCAGAGTCGGATACTTTCTATTATAATGGTATCAAGGAGTGGAATTCACTTCCAGATGAGATAAAATCCATCAAAAACAAAGCTGTTTTCAAAAAAAGAATAAAAAAAGCACCTTTTATTTAAAATGCGCTCAATATTTGAAAATGAGTTTTTATTCTATTAGCCTCCTAAAACATATATATTGTCTTACTTTTTTATGTTTTATTTTTTCCTATTTATATCATAGTATTTAGTGCTAAATAGGTTAATTACTATTACAATTTATGAGGACCCCATTGATAATAAGCACATTATTGCTTTCATGGGTCATCCTCGGGTAAATGGCTATACTTAGTACAAAAATTATATAGTTACCCGCCATTCTCTTAGTCTCATTTAGATATACTGAATTAAATGTTTTTCTTAAGTACTAGTCTTTTATGATATAATGTTAGTGTTTTATTACAATTGTATTTTTTACGAAATCTTATGATTTCTTTGGATTCCATGTGCCAATTATGTTCTTATGTGTCCATCTTATGCTATATGTCATGTGCCATTTCCTGAATAAACAAACAAATATGAACTAGAAATACGATACTAAGATCTAAAATCACTCTTCCGGTATTTCACCAGAAAAGCGGGGTGGGTTCATAGGATGAATTGCTGCTTGAAAACGAGGTGGTTGAGCCATTATCTCTTGCTGTTCAGTGATATGTACAAATGATAATCTGCAATTTGTGTGGTAGACCCTGGAAGCAGTTGCGGCGAAATAGTGAAAAAGGCTTGATTTACATGAAATTTTGAGATTGTCCTTATGCCATCATTAGCAAATCCAGCACAATACCCCGTATATATATATATATCTTTATCAAGGTATTACAAATACCTTGATCAAGGTATTTTATATAATGAAAATTCATATAATTTCTTAAAAAATAAAATACTGAAAGTTGAGTTCTGAGTTGTTGTCAGTGTGTCCACTAGTGCATGAAAAACACTCGGGTATAAAAATACAGCATAAAAGAACGTCTCCTCATTCGACATGCTTTTATACTGTTTTCTTTGTGTTAGAGTACTTTTACATGCATGGGTGAATTTACTGACAACTCAGAACTTGACTTTCAATCAAATATTTAGATTGGAAAAAAAATATTTGCCACCTGAGGAACTGTACAATTATTAACATTGCGCAGTTTTCTTATTCACCTTCATATTGATTCTACATGTGGCAAAAAAATCTTGTCTAAAACCCTCAGCAGACATTGTTATAAAGTAATTTATATCAAGCTTAACTTGTTACCAGATAGTCGCTCATAGCCTTAAGTTAAAATTTCTCGTTCGTTCATTTCGACTCTTTTTCAGTACAACCCATCACGCGAGGAAGCGATAGTGTTAAGCCAACTCGTACAAATGTTATTCGAATGAGAACAAGGAACAAGGAAGAACAAGGAATGAGAACAAGGAAGAGAAGTCTTCAATACGGAAGACGACCCGTTGGGACAAGGAAATCTGAAAGTGTGGCGTATTGTAATACGACAGTCTTGTTCATATTTATGCTAGGTTTATTAATATTAAATGCATTAGAATAACAAACTTTCAGTCAGCGGATACGTGTACGTTTAAATGAAATTTCGCCGCGGTGTCTGCCCACTAGTGCAAAGGATCAATAATTCGACAATTGCGAGGGTTCACAAATCTGATTGAGAACATGGAACATAACCTATATTGATCATTATGGAATATAATAATTACAGGTAGAGTTTGTCCAGTTATATACTTTATAGACATGTAATCGTCATTTTTAGTTGAGGCACCAAGAAACCCTCCCATCCAGTTTCCATGGCGATAGAGTCATTAAAAGTGTTGGTGTGTTAAAGGGGGAGGGGATGCCAGTTTTTTTCAGTACCATTTTTTGCATACACTATTACATCATCCTTCCATCTATACTGAAGGAAAAAGTGGGGGCCAACACGTTAAATTTATTTTCCGCCATTTTGAAGCCATAATTTTTGGAACACTTCTAGTATACCGGTCCCCATAAATATGGCGCTAAAATAGGTGCCGCCGAAGGCGGTGTACAATATATAGACGATCGCGTGAGCGATCGACAAAATCGAAAAAGAAGCCACAAATTGCAAATTTGACCCCAAATTCGTGTTCCTTGTGAAAAAATGGGTTTAAAAAACTGGTTTTTAAACACAGTTTAAAGGTTTCGTAAAATAACGTACTTGTTTAGGAAGTAAATCTCCATCTTGCGTTGTTTAGGATTGTAGTCACATGATCAATTTTTGACGTAATCTCATAAATATTCATGAGTTGCGTCACTTATGTGTTGATGTAATGAAGAAATGCCTGATAGGACTCAAAGTCCAATGCTATTAAAATTGCGTGGTTTTTGTGAGAAATACAGGGATTTAACAAATGTTAGCTAATTACTGGTCATCGATGGATTGAATTGTGCATCATTATCGATTTGAAAGGAAAAATATTCTGAATATTTGGACATGATTAGGAGGTCAGGATATCGAGCTGCAGTTAACGGTAAGTCGCTTTTACAATGACTTGCCTAAACTCAGCGCTGAAAATCGTCATGTTTCGACAATAGAGTTGATTTACCCGAACTTTCATTTCTTAAACTTTCCTGTTCTTTGTAAAGCAAAAATTTCGTGAACTAAACCAAAGTGTAAGATATCGGCGCGATTCGACAGGCTGATTCATGCAAGTTTTTGGTCACAAAAGGCACTCATAGTGCCTTTTGTAAGCAAAAATGACATGAATAAGCCCAAAGTCAGAAAGATTACAGAGTGGATTCATAAAACAACCACAACTTTAAAAAAATATTTAACCTAACCCTAATCACTCGATCGGATGCGTTTTGTTGAAGCGAGTGGGAAATTGCAGTTTGTTTATATTCTGCATATCAACGGCAAGGGAAATAACTGCTCATGCGCGATCGCGTGATTCTGGGGACCGGCATACTAGAAACTTCCCTAATTTTTAAGTCCGCGGGCAAAAGTCTTTTCATGTCACTTTTTTTTTACAGAGATGCACAAAAAACCGATAGAGATTCTCCAGCACTCCACTCCTATTATCCTCAATGAATATGAAAGGCCACAGTTCACAACGGTTAAATAATTAACATATTTTGTAACTTGTTTAATTTTTCCCCACCATACTCCTCGGAATTTCGAGCCATCAGCTCTTCTGAATATTCTATTACCTTAAGCTTATTTGGTCGTTTTGATGGCGTTACAAATATTTACTTTACGTTTTGTTCACTGTTTTGACACATACTTAAGGTACACATTGTAAATAATGTAAGCATTTACAACCTTGACCTCAAAATAACTTCAAAGGTTTCTCCCGACAGCGCGTGGAAACTAATGTGTTACAGACAGACCGAAAATAGTATCCTCCATTATCGGTGAAAGCGGGGAACTCTCAAACAGCGTCAGAATTACCAGTGATTAACATAACGGGATGGATATTGAGCAACAATTCTCATTCGCATACAGCAGCACAGTTTTTCCCACTATTTTGTTTACCTGTGGTACCGAACTTCATCCCAGACAGATCAGTGTCAGAATAACCAGTATTTTCAAAATATTCTGTCAACTCCGGTGTGCAGATGTGTTGTACAAATTAACACAAATACCATTTTATCTTTATCCACTCCCCGTGCAATTATCTTTATCTATGGTGCTGAAGTTCACCCCAGACAGATTATAGCTTCACATGTCGTCTCTATTGAGAAAGACAATTATACAATTAAGATATATCCTCTCTATCTGCCGCTATCATTGTCAGTGGTAGTTAAGTACATGTCAGGTGGTCTATTGTTTCACAATTCGTTTCCTTGATGGAAAGTTATAAATATATAACACAGAAGAGTTAAATTCAGTCATATGTCGTTACCTCGTTCATCGGTTATAGATATACTAATATATATACCCACAATATACCCCTGATTATTATTATATAGCACAATCCAGTAAAATGTACTCGTTATCTCTGTCTTCGTTGCTGAATGACATCCCAGACAGGTCAGAGTAAGAATAACCAGTATTTAGAGGACAAGCTTTACTTCTCAACCAATCATAGCCCTGAATTCACTGACTCTAAGTTCCATAGAAATGGTGACCTATTTGGAGCAGAGGCGTGGTTTACCATATCAATGGAATGTAGACTCAGTGAATTTAGGGCTATGATTGTCGAGAGGAAACAAAAAAATAATGACAATATTTCTTGAAATATACACAAATTGTATTCAAAACACAAAACAAGAAATTAAAGATATGTACAGTAATTAGAATTGTTACAATGAAAGCCTGATTTTCTTTCCATTTTTTTCAATTACAAGTGTTTCAATTTCATTAGGAACAATTAATGTTAAGACTTTACTTGAATTACTGTCACTAATTGTTTCCTTACTTTTAATTATCTGATCAGTGTTTTCCTTATCACTGTCATCTTTCACCATTGGGTGCATTTAAGCTGGAGATCTTTAAGCGGGCGTTTGTATAGTTCAACTGCTGAACTCCTTGACCGCTTCTAGATCGAACAGTTTGGTCATCACTCCTCCGTGTTAAATAAAAATGTGCAACAGCCTACTATACCCGAATGATTTGTAATTTTCCTTCCAGTTGTATAATTCCAGCTTCCGAAAACAGATTTTTCATCATTCCACCCAATTTCTCTTCACCAATAACTTGTGAACTGAATTTAAGAACATTTCCTTCCACGGGTCTCTTGTAGAATGCACCAGAATAAGGAATCAAACTGAGATATTTTTCATAAACTTTAACCACACAACGCTTGTTTTCAGGCTGCTCAAAATGATGAATATTTTTGGTTTCAACCTTTTTGTGCTTTAGTCCTCCTTGGACATTTTTACAGGATCTTCCCTTAAATTCCAAGTATTTCAAACCAGGTTCGTGGTCATAATTAATGGAAAATTGAGAGACATCCAAATTGCGGTGTTCATCGTTTGCTCTAAAAGCAAAAAGTTTGCAATTATAAAAAAAACACACAGAGAGCCCTTGAGCGGTGTTTTGGTTCAGAACCCCAGAATTCCTTAACTGTTCTTCATCTTGTTGTAAAACGGGGTCTGTTCGGTTCACTTTAGTCCCCACTCCCATGTTGGTTAATTCTTTCATCCTTGAATCTAAACTTTTCCTGAACAAATCAAAGGTGGGGTCATCTTTCTTTAGAAAATTAACAGTAGGACGGTTGCATTCCTCTCTTAAATGACGCTGAATCCCTGCTGCAATATTCGTAAGGGTATTTGGTGGGTAGTTAGTTCCATCCTTTCTTCTGATTTCATTGATGAAACGCGGCATCCAAAACTGATGTTCTTCAATAGTTGCTGATGAAATTTCCACAGGTATTAGAAAAAAGATGGATTCTCCGTGTAGGTTTCAGGTAATGTATTTCTGTTCTGTGACCAGTCCTTCCAAAGTTTAACAGCCCATCTATTAAAACTTAAGATATCTCTTTCCACTTAAATTTGAAAAGCAGTTTTTTGCAGATCTCAAAAAGAAATTTGCATTGGGTCTCTAACTCAAAAAGTACTCAAGCTTAATCAAAACACTATAGTATGTTCCATATTTCTTTGCTAAATTATATGACTCAGCTTTGATGTTTTGCATTGCATTCACCATCTTAGCATATAGATTGTGGGATGTTTTTGTTTTTGCGTTCGAATTTTGTATGTCGAGACCGGAATAGTCCCTCTTCTCCCCAAAACACCTACCGAAAGTTTTACAGCATTTGTTATAGCCTAAATTTGCCTCACGAGACTTAAACCCCAACATTTACACGTGCTGCAGGAACATCACGAGCGACACATAGCAAAGCAGCCATAAGGAAGTATGTTTTTCTAAACAATAATGATTCTAGTTTAACATTCTGCCACAATTTAACTTTTTAAAAATAATTTCTAAAAATGAAATCAGCTTTTGCTCTTTTTGGACAGGTCGTATCAGACCTGCCATAATCATATTTCCTGATTTGTACCTAATACAAGTAATCCTTGGCAGATTTGAAATGAATTGCGTATAATACTGGTATATTACACCTGCAGCATTATCTTTCATATACCTAAAAGTCTGGAACCATCATTAAATCAATTCCTCAAACATCAGACAAAATGATTTGTTTTTAAACGTCTAAAATTTGTTCCAACCCCTCCCATCATAAACATCTCTTAAACACTTGAAGGTCAAGTCATAGTAAATGATAGGTGCCTTCTGGTTTTCCATATCTGAGAAATGTTTTTAGTGACCCTTCAAAAATATGATTTATTATAGTAAGGTAT
Organism: Saccostrea cuccullata; assembly: GCF_032062105.1. NCBI lineage: Eukaryota > Metazoa > Mollusca > Bivalvia > Ostreida > Ostreidae > Saccostrea > Saccostrea cuccullata. The sequence goes on along the minus strand of NW_026917921.1, from coordinate 98,170 downwards.
TTCAAGCCATAATGGTTTGAACGATGAACAAGAGACCCATGGACCTTATACGAGGTCACCTGAGCATCATACAACTTTCTAATAATTGAATTTGGTTCATGTTGTAAAGGCTGAAGTATTTAACCGGTTTGTTTTCCTTAGGTAAGTTTGGTGTGGGGTGGAGCTTAATCGAAGTGGATGAGAAGCCCTCCAGTGAACGACACTGGCTTGCGCATCTCTACCTATATACACAGGATATTACCTGACTGCATTACCTGTATGCGTTTTCCTAAGACATTGTAAAAGGAAGCCGTTTTGCAAGTGTTGTTCAAGAATTCAAATGCTCCATCTGTAATTATGAGGCAGTGAAGTACATCCCAGACAGACCAGAGTCAGAATTCTACGTGTTTATAATGTACTGTTCCCAGTTAATAAATGACCAGCCTCAACGCTCAAATAGCAGCAGAGTTACCACCACTGCTTCTGTCATTATCTCTGTCTTAGGTAGGGAAGTATATAAATCCCTGGTAGATCAGTGTTAGAGTCCATAGTGTTTAATGTACTGGTCAAAGTTGATAAAATTCCAGTCTCCCCCATGATTGCAGCAGACTCTCATTTTTTGAATGAAATATAAACAAAATAAGAAACAAATTATAAAATAGAACATTACAGTTATACCCACTCCATCCGTCGTTATCTCTGTCCGGAGTACTGAATGACATCCCCGACAGATCAGTGTCAGAATAACCAGTGTCTAACATTGCGTCTCCCAAGGTCTGTGAATCAAAAACTACAAAACTACAAAAAAGTAGTTGAAATTCATTTTCCAGTGAAAATGCAAGGCTTAATCATGTTAAGGTTGTAATTATATCATATATATGTAACTATTAAATTTAAACAGCATACATAAGAAAATATTTAGCCACATAACTAATGCTAAGTACCTACATTTACCTCTACAAATATCAGTAAACGGCAAATTTGAGGCACTTTTTATCTAGCTGTTATCCATATGCAAAATATACTAGTAATTCATATGTAATTTAAATTAAACATTAGTTCAACCTTTACACTGATGGATAAAATTGATTCTTAGATAAAACAGTTGATATTTAAATACACAATTTTTATGTTGTTGACATTTTACAAAAATAATTTTGGAACTTAAATTCAATTTAGGTACATTCTGAAAATTACCTTCTTTGTTGTCAGTATCTTTACTTAATCTTTTGTGTTTTACAACAGAATAATTTAGGCCATCTTTGAAAATAAGTTTGCTTGCCCTCTCCACACTGAGGATAAAAAAAATAGGGGTAGGTAGGTAAAGACATTTTTTTTTAAATTTAAAAACACCTGGAAATGCGAATATTAATTAGTTATTAATGAATAAAAAATAATATTTTCCTGGAAGTCAAAAAAGCTTTGATTCAGGGCATTTTTAGTCAGTCGCTCTAAAGAGGGCAACCAAACAATTTTTAACGTATTTTTTCTTATATTAGAGATAATGCAAATTAATTCGTTTATACTAGAGCACAGCGGTTGAAAATACCCTGTGTTAAAATCGCCCTACAAACATATCTTGTATATCCAATGCATTTATTTTATATAATGGCAAATAATATATATCAAAAACATTGTAATCTGGATGATGAAAGGTATTTCCTAATAGAAAGGATTCAGTAAAAGTTGTAGCATATATACCATACAGTGAATTACTTAACAAATTTTATGTGCAAAAAAATAATCAGTCAAAATTACACCACCCTATCAAGATCAAGGTAACTAGAAATCCCTAAAATGTCCCCAAACTAAACCAAATGTTTGATTTCAATGTAGCTCTTCTAATCATTTTTCCAACATGTCCAACAAACTAAATTTTCAATCATTCATTAGTATTTACTATTTCCAAAATCCTTACATTTGGATAATGTTGCTACTCTCAAATGGCACTTTTTCTTTGAATGGCAGTATATTTAAAAGAAATGTTAACTTTCAATGAATTAATTACATTCTAACAAATCATGCGTTTCCATAATCCTGTCCAATCCAATTTTTTTTCCCTTGAAACTGTAGAGTACTCATTAAATCTGAGAGAAAGATTAAAATTACGTTGTTATGGCTTGTGTGAGCTATTCATTGTAATGAATCTGTTCACAAAAATCACTTAATGGCTGCAAGTTGGCGAATCTGTGCTTGACCGAGATACCCCAAAAATCTTTTTCAATGTTTTCTCAAAATGTCTTCCAGCTTCAATGACATCCCAGACAGATCAGCGTCAGAATTCTCAGTGTCTAGCATTCTGTCACCAAAAGTCTTTGAATAAGACCTGGGGGCCATAAAACATTTGCTCTCAGTCTCCCTTTTCCACTATTTAATCCTTTGAAAAGGGAGACTGAGATCAAAAGTGAGCTCGTCTAAGTTTTATGGATCCTAGGCCTGCGATCGTATACAAAAAGTAATTGAAATTCATTTTGCAATGAAAATGCAAGGCGTCAGAATTCCTGCTGTTTATAATATACTGTTCACAGTTGAGAACAAGCTAATTCAGAGAACTTGTGTCCCCCGCTAAAGGGAAAAAGTAAACCATGCGCAGTTCGGGGGGAGAAGGGAGTCGAATCCCCCGTCTGAATTTGTAGAATTATGAAATGTATACATGAATACTGAAGCAAACAAACTTCATGTGTCGATATGGATATAAAGATTTGATTGCTTATTCTTAAATATGTGTATAAAGGATTATCACACAGTAATAATGGTTTCATGACTTTGTACAAGCTAAACCTCATAAAGTTTTCACTTCACATGCTGAATACTATCATTTAGTAAAAAAAAAAAGGTATTTCAGAAAAAAAAAGAAAATGAATCGTCCGGGAATTGAACCCGGGACTTCTCACATGTGCAGCGAGAGACATACCTCTACACCACGCAAACGCTGTAAAGTAACGAAAATCATATGCAAAGATGAAGTAACATAAATGTATTTATATATTCACGTTCGATATTGTCAAAATTTTACACAATGCATGGTGTCTAATCTAACCTTTATTAAACTGTTCTATTGTAATAAGAATATAAAGTCCGCCGAGAACCTGTTTTATACGTAATAACACTCCTCATTCCCCTGTGCTAAAATAGCGACATGTAATACAATAAATACTAATGAAACAAACGGGGCGGGACACTTTGAGAGGGGTGAGAGAGGTCATAGGGAGTTTTCGTTCAAAATTACATTGCAAAATCTCAAAATCCTCTTGAAATATCGCCAGGAAAGGATAGTGCTACACACAGACATAATGTATAAATTGACGACCTTGAACTTTGAGGGTCTTCCTTAGGCCACAGTGAGTTATGTAAAATTTCATTGCAAAAGCTCAAAGGGTTCTCGAGATATCGCAGGGAAACGAAAGTGTTATAACAGACAGAATTTTCGAATTTATGACCCTTACCTTAGACCTCAAAATCAATAGGGTTCTTCTTTTGTTCACAGGGAGTTGATACGCAATGAAATTTCATTGCAAAAGCCCGAAGGGTTCTCGAGATATCGTGTCGAAACAAGAGTTACAGACTGAATGACGGACGGACAGACCCAAATTAATATCCCACACTTTTCAAGCGGGGGACAAAAATCCAGCGTCCCCCCTAATAGCAGCAGTTACCTCCATTCTTTCATTCTGAGGAAGAGGTAAATCCCTAACAGATCAGTGTTAAGAGTTCATCTTGTGTAAGGTTCTGGACAAATGATTCTTCGCCAAGGAGATTGTGAGCTAGCCACTTGATGGCCTCCATGCGAATAGCGGACTCCTCCATGGTAGGTGGTACCCCTAATAGAAACAGAGTTACCCTCACTCTTCCAGTAGTTGTTTGATCGAAGTCTCCCCTGCCCCTGTCCTTTTCTTCTTTACGTAAAGTACGTCCTGGTTATGTTGTGGTTTCTCATGTCGTCTCCTATAAAAAGATCGAAACTGAATAAAAAGTAGAACAATACAGTTATATCCATTCCATCTGTCGTTATCCCTGTCCGGGGTACTGAATGACATCCCAGACAGATCAGTGTCAGAATAACCAGTGTCTAACATACGGTCTCCCAAGGTACCGGAAGTGTGCTTCTGCAAAAGAGTTTTTTGAAATAAATTTTGACGTACATGGATAGTCGGTTACCAGATTGAATATGCGTAGGAAGGTCTATTATTGGAAGTTTTATCTATGCCAATAACACTGCCATTTGTCCTAATGCTATTTGTCCTCAATTTTTCCATCTGCTTATCAGAATACATGATTACCTTCGTTGGTTTTTATGGCGTTGCATATTCTTACGTTCTCCCACTATCTGACACGAACTTAACAAGCACAGTGTAAATAATGTATGAATTTCCTACCGTGACCTTATGACCTCAAAATAAGTAGCAACCTCCTTCAGGCATGGAAAATTTGAAGGTTTCTCCAGGCAGCACGTGGAAACGAATGAGTTACAGACAGACCGAAACTTTCAGTGAAAGCAGGTGACACAAAGAGCGTCAGAATCACCAAGAGTTATAATAATGCGATGGTTTTGGGGTAACAAGTCTTTTCAGCAAACAGCATCAGAACTTTTCTTACTCTTGTCGTTTGGTTTATCTATGTTGCCAGTGTTTAAACATCTTTGTTTTAGAAGCTTGGCTTGTGTAAAATGTATAACTAATTACCCACAATACCATCACAGCTTTTTTCATTCCCCTTGTCGTTATCTTAATCTGTGGTACTGAAGATCATCCCAGACAGATTATAGCTTCGCATGTCGTCTCGTATTCAGAAAGATAAATATACATAAAACAGTCTAGTTAAATCCACTCCATCTTTCTTTATCTTTGTTTGTGATAGGAAAGAACACTCCAAAAAGATTGTTTCTCATGCCGTTTCTTAGATGTAGAAAGATATCGAAACAATGTAAATATATGTCAAACAGCATAGTTAACATATTCTCTATCTGTCGTTGTCTCTGTCTGAGGTAGTGAAGTACATCCCAGACATATCGGGCGTCAGAATTCCCCGTGTTTAAAATGTTCGAGTACTGTTCACAGATGATAAAAAATCTAGCTTCTAACCCTCAAATAGCAGCAGAGTTACCTCCCCTGCTCCTGTCGTTATCTCTGTTTGAGGTAGAGAAGTAAATCCCTGGATGATCAGTGTTCGAGTTCATGAAGTTTAAATCCTGGTCACCGTCTTGTTTAATGTACCGTTCACAGGTGATAAAATTCCAGCCTCCATCTCCAATAGAAGCAGAGTTATCTCCACTCTTCCTGTCGTTGTCTCTGTCCGGTGTAGAGAAATACATCCCAGTCAAATTAATGCTTCTCTTGTCGTCTCCTAAATAAAATGATATCGTATGAAAGAAAAAGTGAGCTAGCTCACATGCCCCACGCTTCCCTAAAACGCAAAGTGCTGAAAATCCCGGAAAAAGAAAAGGAATCGGAATTTCCTGGTAATATGAACATCTAAACATTGTGTTCTAAATATTTGCAAAGTTTAATGAAATTCTGTGCAGCGGTTTATGAGGAGCTGCGCTAACAAAAAAAAATAGGACTAACAAACTGACTGACATTTTGACTGACTGACGGACGGGTCAAAACATTATACCTCATTTAACTTGTTGCGTGGGGTATAAAAATAAGTCTATAGAACAATACACTTATACCCATCCTATCTGTTGTTATCTACGAATGAAGTACATCCCAAACAAATCATCGTCAGAACTCCCTGTGTCTAACATAGAGTCACCCAAAGTACTGGAAGCTGTCTTCGTTTAAAAATAAAATAAATGAAATTAATTTTGAAGTATAGTCGGTTAACAAATTGATTGTTATAGCCATAGAAAGGCATATTACTGACAGTTCTGTCTAAGCCAAGAACACTGTCATTTATCCCCATGATGTTTGTCCTCAAGTCTTCCAAATAGATTCAAGATATTTATTGAATTGAGTGTTACAGGCCACCATCCCAAAGTACAGTCTTATTTTACAGTGTTAAATTTACAATTTCAGACTAAGCTTATACAATGTGGAAAGATATTAACTATGCTTATCAATTGTCATGTATTAAATTCTTAATGAACTTGACACTCTCTTTGAAAGGTAAAGAGGAAAATTTTGCAATATCATTTAACACTGCATCATTTCTATATATAATTATAAACATATTCACAGTGTTTTAATAAAATCACGTCTAAACACCATGATCTTTGACTTTTGTAACTTAATTTTTCATGCCCATATTTAAAGCAAATTTTTTCAAGACTTTGATTTGATTTTGTTAATTGATAACAGTATCTGCATAATTAACTACATCATAAGCAAAAATTAACTGCATAATATTAGGAAATGTTTTTTTCAATTTATACACCTCTGCATCCCATTGATTCAAGTTATTTTGTAAGTTCACCGATAAACATGGTAAAGAAGACTTGAATATGACTTAACATGCAACCCTGTCTAATGCCTACATTACACTGGAAAAAGTCTTAAATATGAGTTTAATTTCCAATACATAATGTTCATCGGGAATACATTTACTATAAATAAAATCAATAAATTTCATTTACTGACTCCTTTCAGATTTTTCTGTTGGAACGTTACGAACCAATCTCTTATGTAATACTGTAATACAATTCTAATTCATCACCACCAACAAAAAATAAAATAATTATTGTTAATTCATACCAAATAGATAATCTGATTACATTATACAAATCATTAAAAGAAAGGAAGCATTAAAAGAAATAGTTCCATACTTAATAATCAAAACATACTTGGACAGAGTATGAGATTAGGTAAATTGAGCTAATAAACGTTTGCGTGAACTTCTTTCCTTCGTTAAAAACGTCGCTGACATTTTTTTCATAAATCTTGAATATGATTCACATTCATAGATGTTTGTAGTAGGTCTTCACGGACATATCTACTAGTTCGTTTAAAGCATAAAGGTCCTTTCTGAGAGGTTAATTGGAAGGCGGTGACCAAATTTCGAGTGCACCAACCGGAGAAAGATCCTGCGTTGATGTAGGGGTGCTGTCTCGGTCAATAGTGGGATGTCTGTAGGTTCTGCTTTTAGTTGTGGTCTGAAAGATGGGCAGTGATCAGGAGATAGCGGACTATTACCCCTGGAACGAGGAAACGAGATTCCGGAGAATTGTTGTCGGAATCATCATCTGGAAAAGAATCGATCTTAAAAACTCAAAAACAAAATCATTAAAATTACTTAATCCAGACACTATTCTGTATACTTCCCAAAAAGTCATTTGCTCAAGTTAATTCATCCGTTCATTATTGTTTTTAGTATTCATCACTACTTTTGTATTAAACTGTCTGACGAAGCGTCTAAATTCTAACGGATTCAGTGGTCTGTGGTCTTGTTTCATCAAGGTAACAAAGGTCAAGTTGTGGAATTTCTTCACGCGTGGATGTGAATGTCTCCGCGTTCGGATTCAGAGGCCTCTCAAACAAGGACGGTACTGATGCAAACTCACAAGGGAACAATGGCGTTCTTTGCGTTGGTTTTGGGGCTGCTGTTCTAGGATTCACTATATCAATCATCATCGCGCAAATCAGCATCACAGCTATTTGTGTTGTTGACTTGTGCGTGTTTTGCGCCTTTAATATTTCAATTTATTTCAAATTGTTTACCTTACGTCCACTTTTATGACTGACATGTTATCAGTTCGCATTGGTTTAAAATTTTCTATAAAACAAACAAGTTAACAAAAAACAAAGTTCTCCCATATCGTCATGTGTGTATCGGAAGGGCACATAAAATTGAACTCGATCATCGGTAGATAAAATCATTCCTAATTCAAGAGCATATCTCAAATGAAAAAAAGAAATAAAACGAGAATACTTCGCAACAAAGGACTATTATACGAGGGTTGTCCCGTAAAATCGTGGACAAAGCGTTTTTCTCGAAAAGTAATGGGCGCACTAAGCTGAAAATTTCAGTAAATGTTTATTTATCACATTTAAGTGCATGATAATTTTTTTGCTAAAATATAGGCAAAAATAAAGATTTTATTATGCTTGAAAGTGCCCAAGGTATTACCCTACGGCGCACGGTCAAAAAACCAAGGTTTTATTAAAGAATACACAAGTTTGAATTCAAAATAAAAGTTTTAAATACATAAGATTTGGATTAACTCAATTCCACAATCAATTTTGTAGTCTTTGTAAAAACTTTAAGGCATTTGCTTAATTTTTGGCAGTTTCTCGAGCATTCGAAATGGGAAAGTGATAAACACAACACATGAAAAATGGCGACGTTTTATGACGTTACGGCGCACCGGAGAACAGTTCAGTTTTATTTCGATGTTGTAATGACACCTTTAGAGACTTGAAATGACCATAGAAGAAAAAAGATTATAAAAATATCACCATATCTTAAGTATACAAATGAAATAGGAGTTTTCTTAGCGAAGATTTTTTTGATCGAGTCCGTGGGGAGTACAAAACATACGGAAAAACTCCTGATGTAATAGCAAAAGACGCTGTCACAGTAGACCGCCGATATGAGATTTTCTGTAAGTTGAATGATGGTGAGAATATTGTCTGTAACTTACTAATAAATCTTCAGAAGATCGCATGAGGGTGCCAATTGGTTCTTCGGCTGTTTATGGAGACTAAAAAATGTGTATCAAAGAAATTCCTAAATTTAAGTCGGACTCATCCAACTTCATTTTCAGCAAAGATAAAACGTGACGCTGTTTTAGACACTTTGACGTTATAATCCATGCGCCGTAAGGTGATACAATACATGGTATAAAATCTCATAATTTGTTTATTTATGCATATATTTATCTGAAATTTGCTGTGTATATTACTAAAATATGAACTAAATAATAGTGAAAATTTCAGAACGCAGTGATGTTTATTTTTCACACTAGACAACTTGTCCACGATTTTACGGGACAACCCTCGTACATGTTAAAATACAATTTTGGCCCCCTGTTTAGAATGATATTCAGACATGTTTTAATCATATTTATTTTGTAGAAGAGATTATATTAGAAATATTTCCAATATATTTTTCATATTTATATGCACTCACTGGTTGTAAATGACAGGAGAAGTTATTCTATTTTTCTTATCTAACATAAAAAAGCCTAAAATATATGTCATTTTCTTGATATTTATTCTTGATGTCCTTAATTGCTAGTTTGTTTTTAGTCCCGATCGACCACTCGATTTCCTCATTTTTTCTCCGAATTATATGTGCACATTTATCTTGAGGAGCCCCTTTTTGTGGAAATCCTTGATTGTATCCTTGAATGTCTCCTGGCTAACTTCATCGCAGCTTGCTGTGAGATAAGAAGGCGAATATTCATATGCACTCACTGGCTGTAAATGACATGAGAAGTAATGCTTTTTTTGCTATGTAACCTAAAAAAAACAAAAATTTCTTATGTTTTTTTTTTCATCAGAAACAGAGTGCAGTGTAGAACATTCATAATTATCTATCACTAATTAATATTGGATAGATACATCTTTGGTAAAAATATAAAGTTTGTTCTAGACTGCGCTCAACATGTATATTTTCTGGAAGAAAAACTGCTTGAAAATAAGCGATTTTATACAAAATCTGCTAAAATTGCGGGAAAACGTGAACTTTATGATGTCATATTTCTAAAATAACGGCATTTTGATCAAATTGAAAATGATCAGTAAAGGTCGCATGTGTACCTGTACAAATTAAAGCTATTTATAAAGTGAAATTAAGATATTCATTTTTAGGGGCCATTTGAGACACTTATCATATATTGCTCTTTCAAGATGGAGTAAATTATTCATCTAAATAGATATTAGATATTCAGTAGGTAGGGTCCATATCAAACTTTAAATGTATAATGCAAAAAGTTGACAAAGTGGAACCTAAAAAAAAATTGCCGAAAATCCTACCTCGTGGGGGAGAGGGGGTGGGTGGTGAAGCTTCTTTTAGTACCATTTTTTTTCGCATTCAAAACTACATTTCCGCATTTCCGTGACATCAACCTCCTGTAGTATAAATTGGGGGGGGGGGGGGCTTTAAATGAACAATCCCCCTCCTCCCCTTTGCTACGTGTCTGTTACTTTTTTCTTCGTATAAATAACTTTTTTTTTTAAGATTCAGAGATAAGTTAATTAAGCTAATTAATCTAACAGAATCTTAGGTATACTCCTTATTTGGCCCTATATAAGCAATTGGAACAATTATTTACTATTTCAATAGGTTAAATTTCATTATAAAATGTTGACAAACTGTAATTATTTGTAGAAAAGGTCTATAGTCAATCCTTACGTCGCGGGTTCGAATCCCACTGCGGGATGTGGAGACCGGTCCTTCGGATGAGACCGTATAAACAGAGGCCCCGTGTCGCAGTAGGTGCTGGCACGAAAAAGATCCCTCACTGCTCAAAGGCCCTAAGTGCCGAGCATAGGACAAAATTTGTAGCCCTCCACCGCCAAGTGGTGGCGTCTCCATATGAGTGAAAAATTCTCGAAAGGGACGTTAAACAATATACAATCAATCAACCACTCTTTTCTTGGTTTCCTCATTTTTTTCCGAATGATCTGTGCACATTTATCTTCAGGAGCCCCTTTTTGTGGAAATCCTTGATTGTATCCTTGAATGTCTGCTGGCTGACTTCATCGCAGCTTGCTATGAGATAAGAAGGCGAATAGTTTAGGATTTACCGCATTTACATCCACCTGGTCTATCGAGTGCTTAAATGTTAATTATGTGGCGTTTGAACACTCTTTTCTTGATTTCTTCATTTCTTTCTTGAATGAAATATGCATATGCCTCCTGTATAGAAAGACATTAAAACAATATAAATATATAAACCATTATAGTTCATTCCCACTTTATATGTCGTTATCTCTTTTTGGTACTGAAGTACAAATCAGCGTCCCAATCCCCAGTGTCTAACATAAGGTCACCCAAGGTACTGGAATCTGGGCGCGTACTAAAAAATAAATGAAATTAAAGTTGAGGTATACTCCATAAAAAGATTGAAAAATGTGAGCATAGACAGGCCTTTAAACGAAAGTTCTGTCTATTCCAATAAAACTTCTATTTGTCCCCATGCAGTTTGTTCTCAAGTCTTCCATCAAGATTCTAGATTTTTATTGAATTGAGTATTTTAGGCCATCTACCCAAAGTAAAGTCATATTTTACAACGTAAATTTACAGTTTCAGATCAGACTTAGACACTGCTTTGACACACACTTAAGTTGCAGTGTAAGTTACGTAAGTTGCATGACCACCTTGACCTCAAAATAAGTGTAAACGCTTCTTCAGACGGCGCCCGAAAACTAATGTGTTACAGACAGACCGAAATTTATATCTCCCACTTTTAGTAAAGGCTGGGGCACACAAACATCAGCGTCAAAACCACAAGTGATTATCATAACGGGACGGATGTGGAGCAACAAGTCTCCTTCGTAAACAACAGCACAGCTTTTTTCCACTCATCTTGTTTGTTTTCTGTGGTGCACAGCTTATCCCAGACATATCATAGTCGGAATAACCAGATTTTATAGTTTAGGATATTCTGTCAACTTCGATTTCGCAGCTGTGCTCGTTCAAAATGTACAACAAATAGTCGCCAATACCAGCATAGATTTCTCCACTTCTAATTATGCCCCCCTTCGAAGAAAAGAGGGCATATTGCTTTGCTGCTGTCTGTCGGTCCACTTAGTTTCCGTTCATTTTAATCGCAACCGTTGCACATACTGAAATGAAATTTGGTATACAGATATATCATCTAAATATCCAGGTCAAGTTCTTTTTCGGATACGATCGCACCATTTTTGACAGAGTTATGCCTCTTAGACTTAGAGAAAGTTCAATTATTTGCAGTTTCCGTTCATCATCTTCGCAGCCGTTGCGCACACTGAAATGAAATTTGGTATACAGATATATCACATGAATATCTAGGTCTTTTTTTTATAATAAGTTTTATTTTGGTTACGATCGCACCATTTTTTACAAAGTTATGCCCCTTGAAAATTCCAATTATTTGCAGTTTCCATTTATTGTTTGTTTTAAACATATTTTATTGTATAATGTATACAAAGGGATTGGTTACAAGTTCTTAAAACTTGAACGGAATCTTCGCAACCGTTGTTCATGCTGAAATGAAATTTAGTATACAGATTTATCAGTTGATTTGATACGCAGGAGCATGCTCTACGTATGAACAATTTTTAAAACTAAGTAAATTATTGACAAGCAAGTTGAAACAAAAATATCAGCAGTCTCGTTTAAAGTCATCATTTCGTAAGTTCTATGGTCGATACAATGACCTTGTCAGCAAGTACGGTTTATCATTGAGTCAAGTGCTGACTGGCGTTTTTCGTGCCAGTTGTTGGTCCGTTGTTTATGCACTGGGTTGACGACGGATTTTTCCGTTATTTTCTGATCATGACAAGGAGCACACGGCGGGTGTGACCTGTCGGCGGGGGGTACTCGCTCCTCCATGGCACCTGATCCCACCTCTGATGTGTCGGAGCTCGGTGTTTGCTCTGCTCCTATTTTGTATTGCTTGATAGACTACTTTAAGATTAAATACTGTTCGTTATCTTCATATCGTTATAGGAATATCTAGGCAAAGTTCTGTTTTGGCTAAAATCGAACCATTTTTGACAGAGTTATGCCCCGGGTCTTGGAAAAATTCCAATTATTTGCAGTTTCCATTCATTTCCTTCGCAGAGGTCTGGATTGGCTTCGACGTCCTCTAACAACAGCAAAAGACTAGATTGTAAAAACGCTATACTTAATATACCCATTTCCGCCATTTTGGAAGCCGTGATATCCACGACCGCAGGCAATCCTTTCGCTTCAGTCTTTTACAAGGCTTGATAGAAAGCTTTACAAAGGAGGGAGAGGGGGTCTTTTGACGTATTTTTGTTTAAATCATGCAGAATAAGCCACTGTACACTTTTCCGAAATGAAGACCAACATCTAGTTTCGAATGCAATGCCAATAGGTAGAAATTCCCGTAATACCATTAATGGTCGAGAGGTTCTTGGAGATCCGAAACATTCCGGAAGATAGGACCAGTTTGTTAATACCTTTCGTGGTAATTTCGTCCGTATTCTCCTATTTAATTTCTGGGATTCCGGTTATTATGTTACGGTTCCTTCTGGAATACTGTTCCTTGTACCATAGTTAGGTGTGATTTTTTTTGTTAAAAGTGTGGGTTTTCTGTACATAACCCACACTTTTCTATAACTCCGCCCATCGAGTCGGACAAAAGAACTATTTATATTTAACGATCATGCACGGTTTTTAAATGAAACAATTATACGAAAGCCCAGAAGGCTCATTCGAGATTCAAGTTTCGAAATACGAGATTCAAAATTCGAGATTCGAGTTTCGAGATTCAAGATCCAAATTAACCAATCAAAAGGCTCATTCGAGATTCGAGGTTCGAAATACGAGATTCGAAATTCCAGTTTCGAGATTCAAAATCCAGATTAACTAATCAAATACGGATTCAACATTTGATTACTTCCCTTTATTATGATTTATCTATCAATAAATCGTTTAATATATTTATAACAAATGAGTCATTTGATTAAATTACAATGCAAGAAAGAGTGTTATATATATTAGAAGGAAAGTTAAATAATCATTTGATTTTTGATCAGCAAGATATACTTCAATTTATATTATGACTTCTTAAATATTAAATAGAATACATATATCAGGAATATATATACTTTTGCATTGTCTACTGTATATAAAGGGTTGCTGACATAATACAGTTATAAATAGTGTCTAAAGAATAACAAAATCCCCACCCCTACCGGCAACACCTGCCAATTTTTCCCGACACTGAAAATGTTACTTTAAAAATTCGAAAGGCAAGGTAGCCTTGATAAATAAAAACCGCGCTCGTTTTCCTAATAGAGGGAATACACTAAAATAAAGTTTTCAATTACTTATATTCATCTAAGGCTTTGATTTCTTGAACTAATTAACAATTATATATACAATACAGATTGCAAATATGAATTAGAATAAATGCAGCATTCATTTTATCTGATATCAAATAGTAGATTAGTCTAAATTAGCTGCAGAACTATAGCGTTATGGTTTTATATTTTAGTCTCTGACCATGGCGTTATGGTCAAAGACTAAAATATACTCGGTTTTTATTTATCAAGGCTACAAGGATTTTGTTAATCTTTAGTCACTATTTATAACTTTATTATTATGTCAACAATCCTTTATATATAGTAGACAATGCAAAAATATATATATTCCTGATTATGTATTCTAATTTAATATTTAAGAAGTCATAATATAAATTGAAGTATATCTTGCTGACCAAAAATCAAATGATTATTTAACTTTCTTTCTAATATATATAACACTCTTTCTTGCATTGTAATTTATTCAAATGACTCATTTGTTATAAATATATTAAACGATTTATTGATAGATTAAACATAATAAAGGGGAGTAATCAATGTTGAACCCGCATTTGATTGGTTAATCTGGATTTTGAATCTCGAATTTCGAACCTGGAATCTCGAATGAGCCTTTTGATTGGTTAATCTGGATCTTGAATCTCGAAACTCGAATTTCGAATCTCGAATTTTGAATCTCGTATTTCGAAACTTGAATCTCGAATGAGCCTTCTGGGCTTTCGTACAATTATACGGGCTTGTTATACCAAATTTAGGAGAGTAAAAAGGAGTAAAATTTTTCAATTTTATGTAGCATTTTGTAATAAATAACAGTTAAAAACGCCCATTAATGTTTTAACTTTAGTTAAAAGTGAATAAAAAAAAAACTTTAGAAATCGCTTGATTTTCAAAACACTTTTTTTAAATAGTGTAATGACCAGGGTGACCATAGCTTAGTAGATTCCAATATATCGTTCTTTTGATAACCAACAAAGGAAACACGGTACATACTTGACGTAAAAACCAGTATGTAACCCTACAAACATTTCAATTAACACTGTGCACGGCAAAGTTTGTATCAGGTTTACAAAAATTTAAGTTACACCAAGTTCATAATAAATTTAAATTACTTGTATGTTATTTTGACGATTGTAATTTACGAGAAAAAAAGTCATATCAAATTAACATATATCATTGAAACCAAACTCGTTATTTTTTTCAATTTCATAAATCAAACTTTTTAAACGGGCCTAGATATGTTTAATTTTTATGTCGCTTGCGTGGCCCAGTGGTTAAAGCGCCTGCCCTAGAGTAACGAAGTAAGGAGTTGAATCCCACTGTGGGACGTGGAGACCTATAAAGTATAAACAGAGGTCCCGTGCCGCAGAAGGTGTTGACAGGAAGAAGATCTTTCACTGCTCAATGACCCTGAGTACCGAATAAATAGCAAAATTTGTAACAGAATTTGAAAGTTGTTGTATACAAATCACTTACCCTATATTCGATAGATGTGGTCAGAAGGACACGAAGGAGCGTAAAATCATATAAAATCCAAATGCATCTTTGAAACCAAACACTTAATGTTTCAATCACGCGAACCAGTCGACCGATTCCTAAGCTGACTTACACACGAATGATTTTTGAAAACTATGGTACAAGTCATTTACCCCATATCACACTGTTGATTATGTGTAGATACCCGATGGGCGTGGTCATAATGACAACTCGGGAGCTACGCTCCCTCGTGTCATTATGACTACGCCCATCGGGTATCTACACATAACCAACAGTATGATATGGGGTAACTACTACATATCATCTAGTCGTCTCTCCAGTTGATTAATTTGCGATTTCATTATGTTTATTTTGCCTGCAAATGATTCTGAGATGATATTTTTCTGAATAATGCCAACTTTTCTGGCAGTTTGTTCGTTGTGTGAGACATGCAAATGCGATTCGTGAGGTTCGTTCTTTTAACCGGCTTAATTGCTATCCAATCGCCCAACTAGTTGCGGAGGAGATATTGCATCACCACTGTGCGTATGTACATGCGTGTGTTTTAGTGTGTCCGTTACAGCCTGTTGGCAAGATTTAAAGACCTTTTTACTATCAATTCTCAGCTTCCACATACGTGTATTGCATTGTAAAATGTACAATTTATGTACAAATTTTCACATCCGCTTCAACACCCAGGTAAATTTGTGTCGCTTCGATATACTCGCTTAGTAAGTTTCACTCCGTATTTGCGTATTGTTCCATTATGGGAAAACATAGGTTTTAAGAATGAATTTGTCTAGCACCGACGGGGCCTTTTGACACGGGTCCTGAGAATCCTTGCATTGGCCCTGCAGTATTGAATTTTGAACTTACCATCAAGGTAAGCACTTTTAGTAAGCCATTGTTTCTTTCCACCCTTGCATACTAAAGAGTGTTTTTGCATAAAGCATGTCCACCCATGTAGCAGCAAATTATACAATTCACATAGTAGAGTTAATTTTGCTTGGATGACCTGTGCATTTTAATTGTGCCTGATTTATTTCAGAATTGCATCTGTCTGTAAAATCTAAAGTAAAGTTATGCAGCAGTTTGGTTCTTTCAGCTTTAGTATTTTTAGGCCTAATTTTCTGTAATAATTCATCTTTTTTGATGGCCTTTCTGGCATTTTCAGCAAGATGCCGAGTGTCAACAAAATGTCGTTGTTCGTCCGATAGTTTGCCCTCGGCATACAAAGACTCTGTGGCCTTGGATATAATACTGTCAGGGTTTGAGGTAATGTCCTTGAAATTTAAATCATTCCTGAGGTCTTCTATGTCCTCTTTGGCCCATGTGAATTGGTCACCAATGTTTTAGTCATGTGGTATATTTGCCTCACTTGTCTGCTAAGTGCACACATGGCTTGGATACTAGTAGTTCTTGAGGGGCTGTCGCTCGGGACATATCTTGTTTTTGGTCACTAGCAAAAATATCTCGTGACTACTGGTCACGTCCTCTGCAATTTAGAAGACGATGCAAGTGGTGGGCTGTAAGAGGGATTCCACCACCCAAGAGTAGAGGGAGTTATTGTACATCACATCGCTCTGAATTCCTGTGTTGTTTTGGTTTTGGGGGCCCTGCAATTTATGAATATTAACTAATTTCTGGCATCTTCTTTTCATTTCACACTTGTTTAGGGTAACTTCTTTTTGCATGACGGGTTATCTGATTTTTGTAATGAAGACTCGGCTGGACGTGGTATGTTGGTGGCATGAGAATTTTCCGTAGAGATGAACTGCTAATGGGAGTTTGACTTAGACCTACGTGTAGTCCATAGTTTATTGTTCCTACTTTTTTCCTTGGGATTGGATTGCATTTCCACCTAGAGGTTGTGCGTTTACGACATTTAAGGGTACCCGCTCCATTTCAGCGGTACACAGGCCAAACTCTCCTCGGAGACCATGTCCTAGGTCAGGTTGCCGTCACAGCCTGAACTGGTCCGCCCATGTTCTTCATATGCTGTATTAAACATCTCACTTGTCTTCCGCATATGGAGAGGTCTCTGGGAGTCTGCATCACACCTGTCGAAACCAGTTTTGGATCTGATCACTTGCATCCAGGAACGATCATGTTCAGAAATTAGAGTTACTCCCCTTAGACTATACTTGTTTTCAGAATCGAGTCAAGACTTATCACAGTATATAGAAACTAGTTTTTTAACTTTTTACTTCATATAAAAAATATTTTAAAGAATTTTACTATAATATAGAGAATTAAATATGAGTAAATTAAGCTGATTACTTTGACAGGATTTTAGGTAAACCCCTTACCGGATTTCCACGCAAATGTACCTAATATGATTGTAATTAGATATTTTTATACTACTTCAAGAGGTTTAACTTCATTAAATGTTAAGGAACCCTAGTTATTACCCCCAAATATTCTCTTTCTTTACCAGGGGGTTTTTGCCGCAGCAACCTGTGGTATCCAGGCTGCAGCATCATTTCTTGCTCCTCACCCACAGAAGGCGGATGTCTCACAATTTCCAGTGTTTCTCGGTCTACTCTTGTGAATGGCACAGGCGAATGAATCAATTGAGTTAATACATCGGAAATGTACAATGCTGATTTCTTTGTAGCTGTGCCTTCAATTTTCTTCTTTCAATTTTTTTCTTTGGCGGGAGTTTTATTTTCATCACCTTTTCTTTTTCTAGGGCTTAGTTATTTAGATCCATCCTTCTTTCCTTTTCCTTTTTAGGTTTTGGACACATCATTTTTCTTCTTTTAGGGGCTTCTTCCTGTTCCTTGCTGTCCTTTATTTTGTCTGTTTGAGCCCTGTTTCTTTTCCCTATACTTTTTCTTCACCGATATTAAAACTAAAAAGACGAACAGATGTTGGCTTATCAGTTAAATCTTTTAGTACCTTGCTGTATGCCTGGTTTGCAAATTTGGTAAGTTCTTTTTCGGTTTCTATAAATGAAACATTTTTTTCAAAAACATGAAATTTAATGAAAATAATAAAATTTATCATAGTTACTTATCTATTTTTATCCCCCCCCCTTACAAAGAAGTCTTTCAATTTTTATACGCTTAATACTTTTTTCTTACGTAAATTTGAAGCCTCTTTCATCATAGATGACCTTTATCAGAAGTACATGGTGTTAATTGTTCCGGTAATACGGAGAGCACGTATATGTATGCCAGATGACCCCCTCCCTTTCGATGTCTTTAAAATGCATATTTATATTTTTTTCGTTTTAAAAGGTACCAATTCTATATTAAATATTTAATAATTAAGAAAAAAACATGATCGAACATAAACAATTAATTGTTAAATGGAGACTAATCTTCAATGTACTTATAATTAGATCTTTTTCAGTTACACAATGTGCTTCTGAGTTTTTTTTTAGTGTTTTGTTTGAAATTTTTTGTTTTTTGTTCTGATCTATTGTGGATTGAGTAATATACTCAAATATGAAAGCCTTATCTCTTTTCAATCAATAGTTATAAGGAAAAATCAACGCTTGTGACAAGTAGGTCAAACATCAAGGTCAAGGTCACGGGGTAAAAAATCATAGCGTATTTAGGAAGGTTTTGTCAAAGGCAAAATAGATTTGATTATGAAAGCCCTACCTCTTTTCATTCAAAAGTTATGAGCAATGTTTTTTAAAAGTAGGTTAAACTTCAAGGTCAAGAGGTCGAAAAACAGCAAATTTAGAAAGGTCTCATCACAGGTATATTCATTATCTTCGCAACCGTTGTTCATGCTGAAATGAAATTTAGTATAAGATTTATCATATCAATATCTAGGCCAATTGGCTACAATCGAACCATTTTTGACAGAGTTATGCACCTTGGACTTAGAAAAATTCCAATTATTTGCAGTTTCCGTTCATTTCCTTCGCGGCGTCTCCATATGAGTGAAAAATTCTCGAGAGGGACGTTAAACAATATACAATCAATCAATCATTTCCTTCGCAGAGGTCTGGATTGGCTTCGACGTTCTCTAACAACAGCAATAGACTAGATTGTAAAAACAATATACTTACCTCTCGTGATAATTTCGTCCGTATTCTCTTATGTTATTTCTGGGATTCCAGTTATTATGTAACAGTTCCTTCTGGAATACTCTTCCATATCATCTAGGCGTCTCTCCAGTGGATCAATTTGCGATTGCATTATGTTTATTTTGCCTGCAAATGATTCTGAGGTTATATTTTTATCAACTCCTTTTTAATGAATAATGCCAACAATTTTTCTGGCAGTTTGTTCGTTGAGTGAGAGATGCAAATGCGATTCGTGTGGATCGTTCTTTTAGCTGGCTTGCTATCCAATCGCGCAACTAGCTGCGTATGTACTTGTGTGTGTTTTAGTGTGTCCGTTACAGCTTGTGGGCAAGATTTAAAGACCTTTAGACTATCAATTCGCAGCTTCCACATACGTGCATTGCAATTGTAAAATGTACAGTTTACGTTATAACCTCATTGTGAATGGCCCTAGTCACAAAACAGGTAAACAGAATAGCCCAACGTTTCTGACTTGAACTTCCACCCCTGGTTCGACGGTGCACAACAGATCATGGGCTGAAAGTGTCGACACCCACATTAAAAAAAAAATGGCGGACACGGTTTACAACGATCTTCCGGAAGATCTGCCATATGCTGCCATCCTGGCTGTCCACCAAGTCTATGACATACAATGCAGCCCTTTATCAATGAAACAGTCATCCGTCTGGAACTCTACCCAGAATCCAGCAGAATGCACAGCTCCCTCTGTGAAGTGTCTGCCTTGATGAAATATCATCTGTTGGAAGTGACGTATGATTAGGTAACTGACGTGGTTGTTTTTCGGTAGGATAATAGGGTTGCGGATGTCATCATTTATCAAATCAACAGGCACCTTGTTTAATCGTCCACCAACATGTAGCAGTCCATCTGCACCAATCCTTGGACATAAAGGTCTGATTGCTCTAGAACGCGGAATGTCTGTCCAATCCTCTATACACCGAATTTCAGAAAACACTTCTGTCTGACAAGTTAAAGGCTTTGCCTCATGATTTGACTGTGTAACATCTGCTGTGTCAGTCTTGCTGCAGGTATCTGGGCAAATCTCGGTATCATGATCCGGATCCACTAAATCAAAGTCCTCGGTAGGAGTACTGAGCGCACTGTGCTGTCCACGAATCCAGCTTGAATCTTGAAGAGTAGAAGGGTGCACAGGTCTGGTAGCAACATCAGCAGGATTAAACTCTGACTGGACAAACCTCCATTGGGAAGGAAGACTAAACAAACGAATGCGTGCCACTCTGTTCCCAACATAAACAGAATCTGCGACTTTCATTCGAGATATAGCCAAGTACTATCTGACTGTCTGAGAAGAAACGAAAGTCCTGCGATGGAATGTTCAGCTGATCTCTCACAAACTCGGCAATTTCTGTAGCTAATACGGCCGCACACAGCTCAAGCCGTGGAAAAGTATGCCCATGGACTGGGGCAACCTTGGCCTTCCCGAGCAGGAAATTGGTACTAAGCATGTCATTGTACTGAAGTTTGAGATACGCCACTGCAGCAATAATGTCTTTTGACGCATCACAAAATGTAAGAACCTCACGTCTGGTTGAGTTAACGAATGAACTATTGTAACTCCTTGGCACACAAAAGTTTTCCAGTTGACTCAGAGAATCGACCCACGATGACCACTCGTCATGCAGAAATGCGGGTAACGGCTCATCCCAGTCTGTATTCGTTGTTACGAACATCATCTCGCGTAACAATAGCTTCCCTCTGATGACGACGGGCTGAGCGAATCCAATTGGGTCATACACACTGTTTATGGTAGATAACAGTCCACGTCTTGTGTACGCTTTCTCCACTGGGTTAACTCTAAAGGTAAATTCATCCATTTCTGTGTGACATAACAATCCCAAACTCCGTTGTATTGGGAGGGTAGTTGATCCAAAGCCAAGGTTTTTGAAGTTCTTTGCCAGGTCATCTGGGGCGAATGAATCTAATACTTTCCTACTGTTGGAGGAAAATTTGTGGAGTCGAATGCTTCCACCATCTTGTAAATCTTTCTTGGTCCGATGCACAAAACTTATGGCCTTCTCTTCTGTTGTACTGGACAAAAGACCATCATCAACGTAGAAGTTGTTACAAACCAAATCCCTTATATCTTCTGACAATCCCTCGACTACTTTCCTAAGACCAAATGTTGCGAAGGCCGGCGAAGGACTGTTGCTGAACACATGAACAGTCATCAGAAAGTCCACCAGGACCAGATGTCATCAACATCTGGTATGAAGGGTGCAATGTCTTGAAGGTGTGTGTAGTTATCTGCCACTGCTGGAGACGGTATTACATTCTATCACACAGGGCAAAC
This sequence comes from Saccostrea cuccullata, assembly GCF_032062105.1. Taxonomy (NCBI): domain Eukaryota; kingdom Metazoa; phylum Mollusca; class Bivalvia; order Ostreida; family Ostreidae; genus Saccostrea; species Saccostrea cuccullata. The sequence continues at coordinate 76,428 of NW_026917921.1, read as the reverse complement.
TAAAAGTACATGATCCATCAACTGACTTAACAACGTATCCGGATGCCCTGCGTCCTGACGAAACAGATTTCCCTGAACACGAAGAAAGAACATATTCAGTCTCTATACCACACTCTTCAAAGGCGTAAAAGAAGGCTGATGTGGCCAACGATTTGTTACTCTGGTCGTCTATCATGCAATACACCTTGCGTGAACGATACTCCTCGCCAACAGGGTACACATACACAGGTAAGATTTTTGCACACGACTTGCTGGTGCTGTATTGAGTGCCACATACTTTAGTACAGTATGTACTTAGCTGGAATTTCTCCGCTTCATGGCTCGATCGAGGTTGCTCCCCCTCGTGACTCACTCCAGGCTCAGGATGAAGAATTGTAACGTGATCTGTAGAATCACAAGTGTCACATTTCACAGTTTCTCTACAGTTTTTCCGAAGATGACGCCTCGGACCACAACACTTCAAACAATAACCATTTTTGTAAAGGTAATCCTTGCGTTCCTTTAATGTTTTTTCACGGAATTTCATAGTCTTTAAGCGCATGACTTGAATTGGTTCCATGAATGTGGCAACTCACATTTACAATGTTAGAATTCAAATCTGTTGTAACATCTGTCTTCTTAGTAGACACAGTTGTTTGACGATAAGGGTTACGTAGTCCAGTCTTGTACCTCTGATGAGCTGTCTGTGAGTTTCCATGGCCAGGAGAGGAAGTATCAAACAGATGACTGGGATCATTACGCACACGCGCGAGATCTCTTAGGAATTTTGTAAACACAGAGAATGGTACTTGTGAGACACAATTGTTCATCTTGTATCTGTCACATTCTGAAGCCCACTTTTCCCGGAAACGCTTTGGCAGTTTATGTACAAACTCGTTGATGCCACTGGACGTGTCATAGTATGAAAATGCAGTGCTAAACGCAGGATCACATTTCACTGTTTCTACATCTGCTGCTAGATCGGACAAGTCAAGGAATTTCTTTCGATCACCATCTGTGAAAGTCACAAAATTGTTTATGCGCTTCTTAAGGACAGACGAGACGTTCGCCAAATATCTGTTTTGTTTATCTTCATAATGTATGAAAAATATACAAAATTTTAATTACTTTCTGATTTCTAAACCAGTTTTATAATTGTTTATAAAGAGAAGAAACGCTAAAAAATATGAATTTTACAAACTAAGTTTTTTTCCCTAAAGGATTATATAAGAAATGCCATCCTCTGGTATCTTGCACAAATGCCTGGTAAGGTACCTCAATTTTTTGTGAGTAAACAATGAAAAAATCTTGGAAAAAGTTATCTATTATTGAGGAACGTCTCGTCTGTCCTTAAGTGACAGTTCAATAGTTTCTGCACTCCCATATTCACGATCCAAGCGTTCCAATATATCCTTGACAGCTTTCTCTGGGTTCCGTGAATTTGTAGCTCGGATATTCTCAGCTTGAATTCTGGTCCGAGATGATTCACTAACAAGTCCAAGTGTTCGAGTGTTGTTGCACTGATTTCATTCATTACATTCATGAAACTGTACTTCCAAGTAAGGTATTTTCCCGGATCATCATTAAAGTTCCAGAGTCTCCTAGGCAGTAACTGGTTCTTAGCAACTAATTTTGCCAAGTCGGCAGCTTCAGTTAAAGTTTGCTTAGGGGTTAACGGAACAGCAGTTGGATTCAGTTCATTTATCTTACTTTCTGGAGCACACAAGGATGGTGTGGTTTGCCTTGCTTCCTGGGTGGAAGGTTTGTTGTTATTAAACGCAAGAAGATTCACTTCATCCGGAACTTCCGGAGGAGGGGTGCGATCATTTTTGTTATCCTGCATGTAACGAAGCACATGGAGCTTGGATGACAAAGAGGGTTTATAGCTGCCATGATCAATCTCCATAGACCGTGAGCTTGCATGAGAAAAGTCTAACACTTGACGAATTGCACTTAGTCCAGATTCCGCTTCTTCAAGCTCACGCTTCACGTTCAAAAGGTTCCTACTGGCTTTCAGAGCAGCTTCTTGTCTAATTAGCTCGGCCTCCTCAGCTGCATACTTCAACCGAGCCTTCGCTTTCTCAACATTTGCAGAATGTTGCATCCAGACAGCGGTGAGGTGACTTGATCTTGATCTTCCCGATATGTCCGAGGGAACTAATGACGAAGCCTTAGATGACTCCATCTTCGGCAGTGCGGACTGTAGCTCTTCGATAAAAGCACTGGTCTTGGCACGTAAGGATGCTCGAATTATTTTGTGTGAAGACTGTTCATTCGCACTTTCTGCAGTCCTGTGACCTTTCAAAAACGCTTCATAACTATTACTTAGAACTTCATAGTTTTCCAAATGTTTTCTTAGACTGTCAATAATCTGCTGAGTCTGTGCGAGCTCCACACCACGTGCTGACTCAGAAATAATACCATCAATGTCTCTTTTTATCATGGATAGCTTTGACGTAAAGCTTAAAACATTTTCTTCAACTGGTAAGATCCTTGAGTCGTCATTATCCTATTTTGGCGCAGCTCCATAAATGGCCAAGGATTCAGGATTTTTTACTGTACTGTTTATTGGATACACCTCGTGAGAGGGTGAAAAACTACAAATTACAAAAGCACAATAAGAATTTGACAAAATATCAAAATCGAGAGACAATTATACAAAATTAGAAGTGTTACTTTAACACGTGAGCTAAACACGCCTATGCCTATTGCAGACCGAAAATGCGCGTTTACACAAAACATTGTAATTACAGAATTTAAACATAATAGGTAATTATGCATAATACTATTAGATACAAAGATCAAGTTAGATATAAATTCAGGCAAAACGATACAAAAATTACTCCTTAGGGAGGCCAACTACGCCAAACTTTAACAGCCAAAACGCCAGGCAAACCGCATGGCTGCCATAATTAGTATAAACAAAATATCGAACCCGATCGAAATAAAATATGCAATACGAAAACGGCACAGTAGCTTTTTCTATTGCATCTTCTGTGGATTGTGAGCCCCAGCCCTGTGGGGCGCATTCAAGTTTTTTGGGTAAGGACAGTTCTGTTGAATGTTCTAATTGCCTTCTCCTTCCATAAGAGTCCATGTCTCAATGTCTCTGATCTCTAGCAGAACCATTTAACGGACAAAATCCAGATAAATGCAGTGTGCTATTGCATGTGGCACAGGTTTAGGCTTTTGTGTTTGCAAACAGGTTACAGAAAAGTGTGTTATTTCGGACTGACCAGTCCAGTAGTATGTTGTATTTCAGGTGTGATGCGGCCATGAGGCTAAATTGTCGATGGTACTCATAGAATCACTTTCCTGGATATAGGGTAGCCATATCAATGATATCCCGTTCGTATAAATCTAGCTCTTGTCTTCTCTTTTATCAGGCTTCTTATTTTCCACTTTTTTCATTGGGAGGTGAGTAGTAAGGAATCAACAGTGACGCTAAATTGACGTCCTTACCTGCTGTGATTTGTTGACGAAGTTGCGGCGAAATCGTTTCCACCAAAGGAAGGGACTCAGCATCGTCGCAAACCACGGCCAAAATGTACGCTCCTCTCCCATCTGGCCGTGGTTGAACGAGGAGAGAATTCTTCGTAGCTCATTAAAATATTGACCAATGCGAGTAAAGCATAGTCGGATGATGAACTTTATCGCGACCTTTCAATATCCAATCGCAGTATAGGAAATATTTCTTGTATACTGTTGACGTCAGTTGTTGATAATGATTTCGATTGCGATGGAAACAAAACTTGCACTGACTGAATATGACGTCACAATAGAGAGGCGTAAATATTCAAGATTACGACACTTTTTGTGATAAAGCAGCCACGGGTAGGAGAGAGCTACTATATATGCGCACTCCGGACCGTGGCTTGAAACGATGGGGACTCAGCCGAAAATCCAAAGCGGGTTCTCCGGAGTTCCGTCATTTGTTCCGCTGAGTCGGCCGCTGATGCCGAAATGCGGACAAAAGCTGTGTCTAACGTATAGTTGTTCCCCGGGGTCGAGGAACTAGTAGTAGTAGTCGCGGACGTTCTTTCTTGGCCAAGTTTACTCTGGGCATTACTAACAGCATTCGCACTCGTCTGTAAACCAGCTCCCAGAGTCAGTGAATTAACATTTGATGTAAGATTTATGACATTTTGTTGTAACGACTGCACCGTTGAGGTTAACTTGGAAACTATGTCCACCAGCGCGTTGTTTTGACGGTCGCCGCCTTTGCTGTTTTGGTCCATTGCATTGTGGGATCACGGAGCATTGATGGAGGGGTCGCTGCCTCTGTTAAGCTGTCCTGTTGCATTATGGGATTGCGCACTTGCTACACTGTCTGAATACAAACGAATCATTACTGATCTACGCGCATTGGCTGGGAAAGCGATCCCGTGAGATTTTAAAGAATCCTGCAATTGTGCGGAAGTCCAATTTTCCGGTAAATAAGGATTATAACTGTAGGGCACTGATCTTGTACGCTTAGGTCCCATGGCGTCCCACAGTCCAGTCACAGAATCAAGAAAAGCACAATTATCCCGATTATAAATAAAATCTGTCCAGAATAGTTCCACAAGCTATTTAAATATCCATGCAACAATACAAAAATAGGCATTGCAAAGCGTTAATCGGTAGAATATATGGAAAAATGAACGAAAAAAATAGCTGCAAACAGAAGCGTCTAGATGCAAATGGAACAATAACAGACTCCGCCTCTAGGCATCAATGTCCCCTGTCTCTCTATTTTCATTGATCAATATCATCTCCCCTATCTGACCAAACATTCTATAATTAGAAATGCTACCCCACAACAGAATTATGCAAATTTTCATGTTATATAACAGCCTTAATAGTAACAATAATTAAACAGGGACAAAGTGGGAAAAAATACATTGTTTATAAATAATAATTTAATTCTATTGAATATCAATTAATCAAGGATCATTATTCTATTTATTGCTTTTGTATAGTTTTAAGAGGCTGTCCACCGAAAAACCAGGCAATGGGTGGCACATCGCATGTCATGGATTTTAATTATTTTTTGCATGTAGACTTACTAAAGCAAGTGTTTACACATGACAACATCAAAAAAATTTATAGTGCTCCTCTAGTCCTAGTATTGGCAAATGCTTAATTTTAAGTGCAAAAAGGTCAACAGGTGGGTAAAAAAAATACTACGTCTTAATTTTGTTTTATATGTAACAGATACTCCAAAGATGGAAGTGTCGATAGATATTATTTATAGCACAGACTCCAATCTTTTATTTTATGAATGAATAAGACTCCAATTTATACTTCTTAACAAAATTATATGGTCCAAAAATGAGTTCAGCAAGTAACTGTTTAAATTCAGTATCCAATTTTCAATACGTTATAAAACCCAGAACAGATTTGTTTACTTTTGTTATTATGAATACGAAGTACAAACTTTTTACTCATTCAATAAAATCATTGGGAAAAGGTATATTGAAAGAAATAAAAGGAATCAAATTTACCTATTATTTATAGTTTTCACAAATGAAACCGATCTCGACCTGAATTATATAAAGAAGAAAATATCAAAATAGTAAAGTCAAATTTGGCTCTTTTGTTGTAATATGATTAAAAAATTACTTGATTTATTTTTTTTACATGTTATATAGGTGGCAGGTGCCTTTAGTTTGATAAATTTATTAATTTTGAATTTTTTCGATCGGGATCGGTTTTTACTGTAAGTTTAGAAATATTTCCTAAATTTGGCTCTACTTGTTCATTCATCAGAAAAACATGCTTGTCTTTTCTTTCTTTTCAGCCGGTCTACTGTTTTTAAATGAGTATAACCATAGATTCAAATGTATATATTATTTAAAATACTAATGTCTTTTACTTACATGAAGATTACAGTCATGTAAAACATAGATCCGATTGATTTCTTAACAGATACTCGGTATTTAAAAAAAATGTACATGCATTAAGCAACAACTGAGATCAGACAGCTTTCTAGCTTCATTTTTCATTTTATCCAAGTAAAATTTCTTTTTTATTTGTCTTAGGAATTAAAGAGTTAATTCTATCAGTGGCGAAATTAAACTTGCCAAAATACTGGAAATATTTTTAGGTGTACAGTCTCGACTTTATCCAAGTTTTTTCTTACCTGTCATCGATCTGTAAAGCCTTTCCTCTTTTACAAAATTTGAATTTATATAAATAAGAAAATGATTTTTTTCATAGAATAGTATTCTTATTCAAGTGCCGACAAATTGCAAGCAAAAAGCAGGGGGGGGGGGGGGGGTCAATATTTTTTAAAATTGGTTTCATGGACGTAAAAACAATTTAAAATTGGACAACATAGTCACATGTTCAAACTCCATATTTAATAAATAAATAAAACCCGAAATGTTTCACTACACCATCTTCCGTTTTAGTGCAAAATTATAGAGGGGGTTCAGCAGTAATTTAACTCTATAAAAATAATATAAATATATCCTTATAAATAATTTTTCAAGTTTTTTTTTCATTTTTGATCGTATAGCGGATTGTTTATTTTGATTTGACTGCATAAATTAATATATTTAAGATTTTAAATATATCATGAAGTAAACATCTAAACTTCGTTGAATTACCGGTAAATATTGCGTAAATCTAAAACATTCATTATTGATTGCATATTTTATAAGAAATTTTCATTTATTCATTAAGTATTTTACGCATATCCCAGTAAATCAGTTAAAAAGTTAGTTCTCAGACATGTATAAAATTACTTATCAATATGTCTGTTAGCCGAGACAACCCCTGTGTATAGAATATATTTTTATATTAAAATATTATTGAACATTTAGAATAATTCACTATATGAAGAGTAAACAGATAAAGATAAATCCTTTCTAAAACATCTTTTTTTTTCTTTACACTTTTACGCAAAGAACTTGGAAATCTTGTAACTATTTCATTGTGACGTAATATTAGTCAGGTATATGACGTCACTTATACATCAATGGAAGCGTGGATTTAACCTGAATAATAAAATCAATTTTAATCTAAATATTACGTTTGGAGGCGAAAATGAAATTATATTTTTAAAATAAATTATTTATTTTTTGTTTAATAGTTTTCTTTAGTGTATCGATTCTTAATATTTCACTAGGATTCCGATAAAAAGCTGTTTAGCAGATTTACCGTTGACACGGGAGATAACTCTTGCATCGCAAAATTTCATAAAAATGGCTATATATTTTGCCAAAAAACTACTATCAAAAGTGTTTTTCCCAGTGATTTTATTTTTTCAACAAAAAGATGAAAAATTTCTAGATTTAGTTAAGTGTGATTTATAGTCCTGTTAAAATTGTATTAGAAATTACAGCTCTTTGTTTCTGACCTACTTTCAATGGTTTATATAGGGGAATTCAAAAACACAAAACACAAGGATATTTGACTAAATAAGCAATTTTCAAACAAATCTTTTACATTATTCCTTTTGGACTACATTGATATTGTTTTTAATAAAATATCAAAAATTCCTCACATTCGATGTGCCGCCTATTAATACAATACTGCCTGGTTTTTCGGTGGACTGCCTCTTAAGTCTTAACTGCTACTTTTCTCTTTCTTTATTATAAGTACAAACCAGTAGAGCTACAGAGACTTCTGTTTAAAATATGTTATACCCTTATTACATTTTTAAATATATACAGTCATGTTTGATTTTTTTTAAATACACCTCTTCCCCAGTTTAACCCAATGTGCATTTTCATCCATAGATTATGAAAAACACTAACGATACAAATTCAATTTAATCATAGCAATATTTTCCTTTCTTCCTCTTATTAAATGATGCCTGGTATCTTTGATAATGATTGTTCCCATGCCTTTCTGGTGACCTCGACCGTTCACGGTAGCTCAGTCGGTAGAGCGCTCCCTCCGTGATCGGGAGGTCGTGAGTTCGTATCTCGTATTTATTACTTGTTTATTTCTTAACAATTCCCTTAACTCAGAAGTATAATTTTGGTCAATTAGTATCGAGGTATTTAGTTTCCAGTAACCTTGACCTCTTGTTTCTTTATTCATTGAAAGATTTAATCAAATCGAAAGATGATCTGAACTTCTATCACCTTGCGTATTAGGAGCTTTTCTAAGAAAAACTTTTGACAAGTCTAACTCAAAATTTTTGGACAAAAATACAAAATCTATTCTACTTTTTGGTATTCCGTTTCCGTCACACCTAGTGAATCCTTGCTTTTCTTTATTTTTTGTCTTCCATGTATCAATTGAATTTAAGTAAGTTAGCATATCTTCTAGCTGTTTTGAGCTTTTATCATTATTTGTTGATTGTGTATTATGTCTGTCCTGTTTTTTTAAGTACTGTATTAAAATCTCCTGCAAGCATTATGTTATTTTCATTCATTGCTAATCTATAAATCCACGTTTTTAATTTTTTGAAAAAATCTGTTCTACTTTTTTCATCGTTTGGTGCAGAAACATTTACGAGGGTAATGATTGAGTCATTTACTTTTAGATTAACCAAACTTTTACGGCCATCTAAAGATCTATGCACATTTACTATTTCAAAGTTTAATTTCTTACGAAAAAGAATAGATACTCCTCTGCTATGTGCAGAATCTGTATTTGAATGTAAGGATGTGCCATACCACCTTGAATCGTATTTAAAATTATTTTTTTCACAAAAGTGCGTCTCTTGTAGAAAAATAATATCTATATTGTTGTCATTAAACCATTGATACAATGTATTTCTCTTATCATAACCATTTAACCCTCTAACATTGAGAGTGATACACTTTATGTATTCCATATTTAAAAAAGCAGATAAAGAGATAATGCTTTTGCATAATTAAGCGTATAAGCATGCATAGATAAGAATTGTTACTTATTATACGAATCCTGGCGAGGTAGCCCTGATCTGGCCCTGTTTTTCGGTTTTTTCTTTATTTCCGTGGCTATGCGTCCGAAAACTGTCCCAGAACATTTTTGCCAGGCCATGCTGTGGGTTTTGAACGCTTGGATTGGTTAAGGTTGAGACCTGTGGCCCAAAGATCGTCGTAAGTTGTTTCGGCAAAGACGACATTTTTGGGTGAATTTTCGAGAGTCACGGAAGTCCTCTACTTGTTCCGACTTTTTCGTAATTATTTACTCCATTACTTCCACCTTTGTGGAAATCCAGGTGTCGGATGTCGTGATAAGGTTGCCAATTCGTTTGGCCTCAAGTGCCGACTCCGCAGCTCGGATTTTATCTGCAGCCATCAGATCTCCGGATCGGATAGCTTTGACACACTGGAAGGCTTGTTCTGCAGAATCAAATTGTTCGCCAAAGACAGAGAGTTGACACGTATAGAAACTAGTGCTAATTGTAACGGGAACCGTTACAGATGTTCCCCAAACGCTCCCCAACTCCCTTTCGATGCCATATTCACTGTAAGCTTCATTAAATAAGACAAACTCTGTGCATTTTTGACTTTTACAACGTTTTCCCAGAAGGATACCAATTATATTCAATTTTTAGCATTGCACCCAAGCGCATGTGAATGCATGTGCGTTATGACCATATCATCTTGTCTACACTATTTATATATTTTAATATACATGTACTATATATTAAAGCATTCAGTCCAAAAGTAATAAAAATCACTCATTCAAGAGTATTTTTAAATATATTAGTTTCAAATGCACGCACGTGCGTTTCAAAGAAAGTGACTCTCATCAGCCACGTACCTCAAATCACTTGACTCGACACTAATCTAGTGTTTCGGCGGTGTGATATATACGAGGTTTAAGATTTTGATAGTATATTAATTAGCTGCAAATCCGCCATCATCAGGAGCCTATTTGCACATCTGTTATACAGATTATTAAAATAGTTAGGAGAGGAGCATATTACTCAGATTTTTAATGTGTTTAATGACACAATAGGTTTTTCTTGGAGGATTGTATTGCAATCCTTATATTTCTTAGAATATGCAGGTATTTTAATAATTTTATACATAGATTTTAATAGCGAATATCGCACACAGAATGGGGTTCCTGACTTACAACCCATCGCATATTCAATTATTTGTTTGTATATATTTGCAAATTCAAATATATAAAATCTGAGTAAAAAATTTTGCTTTTTTTTTTCAAACAGGTGGCTCCCATCAGCCAGGTACCTCCGATCACTTGACTCTACACTAATTTAGTGTTTCGGCGGTGTGAAACGAGGTATATTTTTATAAATTGATTAATGATGAAATAATTTTCTTCATATTGCTGCAAATCCGCCTCATCAGGAGTTTATTTGCATTCTGCATTTATGCATCTACACATAATATTAAAATAAATTATTTAATTGTTGGGGAGGTGGGAATATCACCTAAGTTTTTATTGCGTTTGTAGGACACAATAGGTAATTCTGAGAAGACTTTTTTACAGTCTTCATCCTTTGTAAGGATGTGCCAATATTTTATCAGTTTTCTTTTTAAATGTCGTATACAGGGGTTGTATTTTGTGACAAAAACAGAATATATGCAACAGAATTTTCAGCGTTTCCGATAATTATATTTATATGTTTTTGATATACCATAAAATTGTCAAATTTACAGAAAATGAATAAACATTGAAATAGTACCCATTCGGATATCCTCTACAAACACCATAAAGCAGTATTTTAAAAGTACTGTATAATTTTACCTTAATTGAACATTTGTCTTTTCTTAATAAACTGTTGCTATGTTCTAAAATGTATTTTCATTTTCATACCATTATGTAAAGTAGGTTTTATTTTCAAAACACTACATAATGCTGGTTGCTATGGAAACAAAAATGTCCTTTTCCAAAGCAACCATGGTTACCGAGTTTTTTTTTTAACTCTGCATGACTTCAAATTTCATCATCACGAAGAATTGTGGAAAGTTTCATTAAAATCCCAAGATTTTTCAATGTGCCGCCTTTTGCATGATTCTTACTGAGACCACTACTTAAAAAAAAATAAATAAATAAATAGAGAAAGCAATTTTTAGACGGGGTCACGTGACCCCGTCTATTAGTTTAACGTCAGAGGCCTCTGAAAACGGAAGCCGTGGTGATGACATATGAATTAAATCTACGCTATATCAAAGAGTGCAGAAATTGATTTGATCAAAATATAAACTTTCCGTATCAAACTGAAGAAATTGATATGAACTTTTTTCTAACTCAAACTGAAAAAGCATTTTAAAAATTTAAAAATAAAAATATTAATTGTAAATCACACTAGTAAACAAAGTACTCTCCTGCGTATATTATTACGCCTGCGTATGCATCATCCATTGTTTACTTCCGGAAAAATTTTGATTCGTACCCGGTGAAATTCGGACAGTTCAAAAAGATTTCTAGACAGAGCAACTATTGAAATTTCTACTTCAAATTAAATGAAAAACGTGAATTTTTATTCTTCACAGTTTTGTTTTAGTATGTCAATAAAAAATAAGTTGTTATCAAAACTCGTTTTAAAAATAACATTTGTGAAATCTAGCATGAAGATTATTTTGACCCCGTCTTTCAGTACTGTCTCAGTACTTTGATTCATATATATATGACGCGGTCTTTGCTTTAGACTATGCCCAACACGTGTTCTCCGCACTTTGAACAGTCATGTCAGAGTTTGTCAATCAGGAATGGATGAAACATTTACCCCATTATTTAAAAAAAAATATTGCATGATTTTTGTGCGTTTAAATAAACATTTAGACATTTTACTACATTAACTCCGCAGAAACACACGGCGATTTCAAACTTTCATATCAAAAAACCAACCGCCTCCTGGCAGCCGGTAATAAGGATTATGCTCATGCGATGAATGTATGACAAACCTTTGACATGTATAATATTGGAGATTATCATGATTTATACTTAAAACCTGACGTCCTATTGTTGTCACACGTCTTTGAAAACTTCAGAGGATTGTGTTTGACTTCTTATCACTTAGACCCAGCTCATTTTTACACATCTCAAGGTCTAGCCTGGGAGGCCATGTTGAAAAGGACTAAAGTCAAGCTACAATTGTTAGATGATACTGACATGGTCTTAATGATTGAACAGGTTATTAAAGGGGGTGTGTGTCTATGATCTTGAAGAAATATGCCAAGGCTAACAATCCCGTGTTCTCTGATTATGATCCATCCAAACCAAACATTTGGCTAACTTAATTAGATATGAACAATATGTATGGGCACAGTATCAATGCCTCTCCCCCCAAAGAGATTTTGCTTGGTGCACTTCAGAACAAATAGAGACAACTGATGTCATAGATGTGCCAGACGATTCTGAAACTGGATATAGGAGGTTGACTTGGAATATCCAGATAACCTTCACAATGATCACAGTGATTATCCTTAGACCCTCAAGAACAAGACAGTTACACAGGAAATGTTATCTCCTCTTACTCTTATGCTCAAAGAGAAATTAGCATTGAAAGGAAACTTTTCTAAGCTTCTTCGAGATCTCAGTGCGAAAAAAAGGATGCCTTGTATTAACGAAATTTGAAATATTATTTGTCTAAGGGACCCAAACTGACAAAAATCCACAGGGTTCTAGAATTTACACAGTCTTCATGGTTAACGTATTACATAGATTTTAACACACGAAAGAGGTCGCAAGCTACATCTGATTTTGAGAAACATTTTTACAAATTAATGAATAATTCGGTCTTTGGGAAAACCATGGCAAATATGAGAAAGAGAGTAAATGTGGAACTGGTACACACTGAGGTTACATCCTGTGTATATAGGTAGAATACACAAGCCAGCGTCGTTCTCTCGGGGCTTCTCAGCCGCTTCGATTTCGCTCCAACCCACACTAAATTTACCTGAGGAAAGGTCTTAATGATTGAACAGGTTATTAGAGGGGGTGTGTCTATGATCTCGAAGAAATATGCCAAGGCTAACAATCCCGTGTTCTCTGATTATGATCCATCCAAACCAAACATTTGGCTAACTTAATTAGATATGAACAATATGTATGGGCACAGTATGTCAATGCCTCTCCCCCCAAAGAGATTTTGCTTGGTGCACTTCAGAACAAATAGAGACAACTGATGTCATAGATGTGCCAGACGATTCTGAAACTGGATATAGGAGGTTGACTTGGAATATCCAGATAATCTTCACAATGATCACAGTGATTATCCTTAGACCCTCAAGAACAAGACAGTTACACAGGAAATGTTATCTCCTCTTACTCTTATGCTCAAAGAGAAATAAGCATTGAAAGGAAACTTTTCTAAGCTTCTTCGAGATCTCAGTGCGAAAAAAAGGATGTCTTGTATTAACGAAATTTGAAATATTATTTGTGTAAGGGACCCAAACTGACAAAAATCCACAGGGTTCTAGAATTTACACAGTCTTCATGGTTAAAGTCTTACATAGATTTTAACACACGAAAGAGGTCGCAAGCTACATCTGATTTTGAGAAACATTTTTACAAATTAATGAATAATTCGGTCTTTGGGAAAACCATGGCAAATATGAGAAAGAGAGTAAATGTGGAACTGGTACACACTGAGGTTACATCCTGTGTATATAGGTAGAATACACAAGCCAGCGTCGTTCTCTCGGGGCTTCTCAGCCGCTTCGATTTCGCTCCACCCCACACTAAATTTACCTGAGGAAAGCCGACCAGTTGAAAACTTCGGCCTTAAAGTGAAATAATGCATCGTTAAATTCTGTTTCCCGGAGTTATATAATGTAATATAAAGGAAAATATGGCTCGAATGGGCTGACAATTGAAAGGCACTAAGTCATGTTTTCTAATTTCGATATAAGATTAACAAGAGATGTTTGTAAAACACTTATGCCCCCCTCCCCCACAAATTGGTATTTTTCTAAGTCCAAGGGGCATAACTCTGCAATTATGGTGCAATCATACCCAAAACAAAACTTGACCTAGATATTTATCTGACTAATCTGTATACTAAATTCCATTTCAATATGTGGAACCTCTCCACAGAAAATGAACGGAAACTGCAAAAATATGGAATTTTTCTAAGTCCAAGGGGCATAACTCTGTCAATTATGGTGCAATCGTACCCAAAACACAAGTTGTCCTAGTTATTCATCTGACTAATCTGTATACTAAATTCCATTTCAATATGTGCAACCTCTCCACAGAAAATGAACGGAAACTGCAAATTAATTGGAATTTTTCTAAGTCCAAGGGGCATAACTCTGTCAATTATGGTACGATCGTACCCAAAACAGAACTTGGCTTAGATATTCATCTGACTAATCTGTATACTGAATTCCATTTTAATGTGTGCAACCTCTCCAAAGTAAATGAACGGAAACTGCAAAAATATGGAATTTTTCTAAGTCCAAGGGGCATAACTCTGTCAATTATGGTGCGATCATACCCAAAACAGAACTTGACCTAGATATTCATCTGATATACATGTATACCAAATTTCATTTCAGTATGTGCAACGGTTTCGAATAAAATGAACGGAAACTAAATGGACCGACAGACAGACCGACCGACCGATAGACAGACAACAGCAAAGCAATATGCCCTCCCTTCTTCGAAGGGGGGCATAATTAAATGTCTTTATCTTCTTTTTTATTAGCTCTAATGGTCAGAGACCAGAAGAGCTTATGCGATTGTGCTGCCCCCGTATTTACCACAAAAAACTCGGCAGCTAGTTTACGGTCTTTATTTCAGCATAAGTTCGCCGTAAGAACTACAATAAACAAAACACTAATAAGTTCTTACATTCTCACATACACTAATACACACATACTCAATAATTAATTTAAGTCACGAGATACAGAATTATAAACTATAGAAAATACCAAAACAAAGGTTGAGGAAATTCGAACTGTCCATGAATACAGGCTTTAAAAGAGTCAACTTGCTAAAATATCACCTATCAATATGCCTAACTTTAACAAACAATATGATAATATGATAATACACTTACAACGAGGTGCTTGACCAACTTCCTCAGCGATCATGTTCACATTCACATGGCAGAACAAAAACAAGCGTGCATTCTTTGCGCCTTTTTCACACAACGAACGATAACTCTCACACAGGATGCAGAAGTACAAAATTAGATAACTCGTTCCACTACACTCCTCGCCAGATATTGTAAAATATCTCCATTTTCACACAAATTCACAAATAAATGAACCATTATGCTATCACTAAGAACTAGTTCAAAGGGTCATATTCAGACAACTTGCATGCATGAGTTAAATTCAGTTAGACTAAATAACCAAATGACAGACTAACAATGAAATGACTAGAATACAAAACACTATCATCTCTTGACTAGGTACAAAATGTGAAAATAATGTACGATAACTGACTAGAATTGTACATGTAAACTGAAACTGAGATACACAGTCAATTCACCAGGCTAATATATGGCGCACAGTTAATTCACCAGGCTGACAAGTTCGGATATAGGTCGCACCAGTATCGTCGGTTTCTCATCCTTAAACATGCGAATTTCCACTGTGCGAACATTTCCGTCATCCTTGGTAGGAAAGACCCTAAGAATTAAACCCAGGGGCCACCTATTTCGACAAGCTGTGGAATCGCGTACCAGAACGACATCCCCAGATTTCAAATTTTCTCGTTGTTGGTTCCATTTTCTGCGAATCTGGAGACCACTCAGGTATTCTCCCTTCCATCGTTTCCAGAACACGTTGGACAACCAACAAACACGCTTCCATCCTGTTTTGTAAAGGTTCCTTACGTCGTCATCCAAATCCGGTACAGGGTCAAAACCGGTCTTTTGAGTCAGCAGCATAGCTGGGCTGATGATGATTGGATTTTCAGGATCAGTTGATATTGGGGTCACTGGTCGGGAGTTGATTATGGCTGACACTTCATACATGAACGTGTGAAGGACTTCATGGGTTAATTGGCCCTTGTGTTGAAAAAGCATTGTGTTTAGGATCTTGCGGGCCATACCTATCATCCTCTCCCAAGAACCCCCCCCCATATGTGAAGCATGAGGAGGGTTGAACTTCCAAATGATTCCCGACTTATGAAGAAATTCCTGCACTGGTCCTTGTTCTACACACACACCATCCACTCTTAGAGCATCCAAAGCTCCGACAAAGTTAGTTCCGCGATCAGAACAGTATTCCTTCACTGAGCCTCGTATACATACAAAACGGCGTAAAGCATTTATAAAGGCGGAGCTGCTCATCTCCTCTACGAGCTCAATGTGCACTGCCCGTATAGCCATGCAGGTAAACAAAATGGCCCATCTTTTACTGTGAGCAAGACTACTTCTTGTCTTGCGGGCTACAACCTCCCATGGCCCAAAGGTGTCAACACCGACAATGGAAAATGGTGGTCCTGCGGAGGTGCGTTCCAGAGGTAAGTTGCTCATTATCTGTTCTTGAACCTTTCCACGTAGTCGCTTGCAGGTAACACAGTGGTTGATGACTGAGGAGACCAGTCGTTTGGCTCCTGTGATCCAGTAACCATTGCTTCTGATGGCTGCCTCCGTTAATAATCTCCCTTGGTGTTTAACCTCTTCGTGAAAGTGTGAAATCAGAAGCCATGACAAATAAGAATTCTTTGGAAGCAGAATTGGATTTTTAACTTCCTCTGGCAGGTCGCTTTGTCCAAGTCGTCCACCCACCCGCGACAATCCGGAATGGTCTAAATAAGGGTTTAGGTACAAAAGTGGGCTCCCTTTGGGCAGTGGTCTATTTTGTTGTAGAGACTGTATTTCTGGCAAGTATGGATCTCTCTGTACCAATGTTACCATGAACCTTTTTGTTTGTTCAAACATTTCTCTTGAGTTGGGTTTGGTTTTCTCCTTGAAGATCCTTCCTGCTCTTTTTAACACAGTGATAGCAATTATTAACCTCTGCCAGCTGGAGAATTTTTCGAACTTAGTAATCATCTGCCTTGGCGATTCATCTGTGGAGGTCTTTGTAGTTCTGATGCACGGTCTCACTTCAGAATCGTTGTTGGGTCAAATAGCTGATATGTATCTGACCTTGCGCATTGATGGTCATCATCATTTTCACTAGGAGGTGGTCCTTGAATCCAAATACCTTCCACCAGTTCCTTAACACTGGAGACACCTCTAGTCCCGACGTCAGCAGGGTTCCGAGATGTTTGGATGTACTTCCACTGTTCAGGTTTAGAGCGCCCATGAATGATAGCTACTCGTTTGCTGACGTATGTATAGAAGCGTCTGGTGTTGTTATTCAAATACCCTAAAACAACCTTACTATCTGTGAAGTAATTCATGTTCTCCATTGGAACATCTAAGTTCCGCCCAACGATGTCCCCTATCTCGGTGGCCAGGACCGCAGCGCATAACTCAAGGCGCGGTATTGTGTGTCCAACCAAAGGTGCAAGCTTTGCCTTTCCTAAGATGAAGCCATATTTTCCACTAATATTAGAATCCTTAACAAAGGCAACTGCTGCTATCGCTTTCTCAGAGGCATCTGAATAGATATGTATCTCTGGTTTGTCCACCGTGCTGAGAGAGTCGAGCACGAACATCCGAGGGATAGTAAAGCTACTAAGACTGTGCAGCGATTGTGTCCAGTTCTCCCAATCCTGTCGGTAAGTATCAGGTAAGTCTTCATCCCAGGTAGTGTCTGCACTGCAAATGTTTCTTGCCAAAATTCTTCCCGTGATAACTAGGGGTGCTATGAAGCCCATCGGATCGAACAAACTGTTTAAGGTGGAAAGTAGCCCTCTTTGGGTAAATGGCCTATCTCCCAAATGATCACTGAAAGTGAAGGAGTCCGAGTTGAGATCCCAAGACAGACCCAGGCTCTGCTGTGCTGGTAAAGCATCTGATCCGATGTTGACTTGGGTCAGGCTCTTCTCCAAATCCTGAGTGGGAAATGCATTCATAACTGTTACACTGTTGGATGCGATTTTGTGTAATCTAATGCTCCCTTGTTCCTTCAACACTTGCTGTGTTTTCTTCACCAGTTCGATAGCTTCATCTGTGGTTGGAACAGAAACCAGCCCGTCGTCTACATAGAAGTTCCTTTCAACAAAGTCTCTTACATCTTTATCACTGTTTTCGACGGCTTTACGTAATCCGTACGTAGCTACAGCTGGTGAGGGCGTATTGCCGAACACATGCACTCGCATGCGGTAGTCTATCAGCTCATCCTCTGGATTGTTGTTGCGATACCATAAGAATCTCAGGAGATCGCGGTGCTCTTCATTTACATAGAATGAATAGAACATTTGTTCTACATCAGCTATCACTGCTATCTGATCCCTGCGGAAACGCAGCAACACTCCAAGCAGGCTATTCGTTAAGTTAGGACCTGTCAACAAGACATTGTTGAGTGACATTCCTTGGTACACCACTGATGAGTCAAAGACACCTCGAATTTTATCGGGTTTCTTGGGGTGATATACCCCAAATAGGGGTAGATACCAGCATTCTCTGCCTTCTGTAATCGGTGGTGCGACTTCTGCTGCTCCGCGATCTATGACGCCTTTCATAAAGGTAACCATATGGTCTCGTTTGGTGGGATTCTTCTTCAGACTGACATCCAAGGAATGAGCTCGTTTTGCGGCTAGGACTCTGTTGTTTGGTAAGACGGGTCGTTGCTCTTTGAATGGTAAGGGTGCTGTCCAGTGACCAGTGCTGTCCCTCTTGAAGGACTTGTCCATGATTGTCAAGAACTCTCTGTCATCTACAGACAAGCCTAACTTGTCATCGTCCTTTGTTTTTACAAATATGCCACTTTTTGTCGCGAAATGCTCTTTGGACAGACCGTCATGGATTTCCTTGATATTCAGTGTGTTTTCACAGGGTTGTAGAATAGTTTGTCTTCTATCCTTCGTTAGAAACGTCTTGGACACTTGGATATTTCTGGATGAGTGAAATTGTCAAAGGCACACTTCCCCAATTATTACCCATCCCAAAGGCAATTCTTGTGCGAAGGGCGTTTTCCTGGGACCAATCGCCTGACTTTTAACATGGTGGACCTCTGGCAGATCTCGACCAACAAGAAGGGATATTTCTGCTGTTTGATCCAGGTCCGGTATATGGCACGCAATATTGCGTAGGTGTTGGTAATGTTTTGCTACCTCTGGAGTTGGAATTTCCGATCTATCGTTTGGCATATTGTTGCACTCTATCACTGGTGGCAAGTTGAATGTCTCGCCACCATGACAAGCCTGAATACAGAGATCTTTGGCTCGTCTTGCCGACAATAGTACCTTTCCAGCACAGGAAGACAGTGAGTATTCAAACTTATCATCAGCCACACCCATTGCGTCAAAAAGAGATGAAGTACCAAGAGTCTTGTTGCTCTGGTCATCTAGGATGGCATATACTTTCACTGCCTTGTCGGGATGTCCCTTCGGGAAGATTTGTACTAACACAGTCTTGGCACACGATCGTCCATTAAAGTTCTGACCACACAACTGGGTGCACTTAGAGACCAGATCATTGTTGGGCTCCCCGCCATGCTCCTTCCCAGGTGTGCCATGTAATGACTCCTTGACTGCTGTACTCTGCACTTGACCTTTATTGCTTTCAACCATATGAAGCGCTGTCGCATGACGCTGACTGCCACAATCTCCACAGTGTACAGAGGCTTGGCAGTCTTTAGCAGTATGAGTTGTGGTCAAACAACACTTGAAACAGATGTTCTTGTCGCGTATGAACTTCTTTCGGTCTCTGAATGGTTTTTTGAGGAATTCCCTACATTGGTTTAGAGAATGATTTAAGTGATGAATGGGACACTTCCGTAACTGCCCTTGCTCTGAGTCTCCCTGAATTTCTGTTTTCCTTGTGTACACTGTAGGCTGTTTGCGAATGTCAGTGAATAGTTTGGTTGCTCTTGACGGAGAAGCATTCTCATTAGAAAATGGAAGGCCTGGATCATTTAACATCAAACTCATATCTTTGATGAAATCGCAAAACACATTAAAGGGTGGAAACCCTACATCGTGGGCTCTTTTATATCTGGTTGCTCTGTCGCTCCATTTTCCTTGAAGATGGGTAGGTAATTTGTGTACTATGGGGATGATGCCGGCTGAGGGATCATAATAACTCAGGAGTTGCATGTATTTAGGAATTTGTTTCACTGCTTCTATTTCCATCAAAATGTCATACAAGTCATACAATTTCTTGCTATCCTTCACTGTTATCTTAGGAAAGTTCCCAACTTTGGTCTTTAACGACATCTCAACCATCTCGGCGGCCCCATATCTTTCTTCTAACCTCTCCCATATTTTCGCTAAGGCTCTCGTGGGATTCCCTATGTTTGAGATTCTTATGCTTTGTGCGAACTTGGATGACTCTGGTCCTAACCATTTAACCAGTAGATTGGACTCTTCTAGTGGCGTTACTTCCAACTCAGAGGTTACGGCTCTAAAGGAGGTTTTCCACAGAGAATAATTTTCAGGTCGGTCGTTGAAGCTTGAGAATCTGGACATAAGAAGATCTTTTTTCAACAGAAACTTGGTCAACTCACTAGCCATCCCATGGTTTTGATAATTGCTCTGTGCAGGTTCGTTGACGAGTCTAGACGGTGTCAGTTCCGGCAAGAAAGAAGGTGCGTTAGGATTCATCGGTGTAGATTTATAATGCCTATGTTCTTGTTCCAGAGGAGGAGGCAAGATTTCAACGTGACCTGGTATAGGCATACTAGTGAAACTAAACTGGCCTGGTAGAGGCCCCTTTGTAGGAATTTGGCCTGGCTGAGGCTCAAGTGATCCAATGTCTTCAGGCAATGCAGGCATGATTTGGCTCGGAATATGCTCACTCGACTGTAGTGTAAGATTCTGCTCGCGGACAAAGGTCTTTGTCCTTTCTTGTTGAATTTCACTTAGATCTTCAACGCTGGATCCTTCAGTCTATTCGAGCATGGCATTCAGTTCTGCTTCTGCTACAGCTGCTTCTTTCCGGGCTGTGAGAACCAAGAGTTCCTTTTGTAAGTTTGCTTCTAAGTTGACAAATTTAAGTTTGGCCTTTGCTGCCTCAGCCTTTGCCCTTTGTTGCATTATCAAGCCAGAAGACGACAAGGAACTGAAAACGCTTGAGCTGTGCTTGGAACGTCGGGAATTTGCTGCTGAGCTTGGAGCTTTTACTTTGGAAGTCTTCAATAGGTGTGATCTAGGATCTGTTGACATTGACTGGGGTTCAATTTTGGGATTAACACTAGGTTTGGGTTCTAATTGTGAGATAGCAAATTCTGGGTTTTCTGGATGTATTTCTTTAGTCTTTGATATCGATTTCTGAATGTGTTGAAGTAAGATTTCGGTTTTTGTAATAACAGTTTCTCTAATGAAACGCTCGGTTGAGGCTTGCATAAGTGTTTCCTCAGTGTTTGCTCTTTTAAGAAAGTCTATGAAATCCTGTGAAATCCGAGAATACTTGGATACCGCCGACTCAGTTCTCCTCAGACACTGGTCAAGAACTATTACATCACTGTAATCTTGTAGCTCTTGGTACATGTATATTAGGGTCTCTTCCTCTATCTGGTGTTTCAGTTCTCTCAGAGTTCTTTCATATTTTCTTACTTGGGCTGTGTGATTTTCCTGTGCTCTTTCCGTGAGAACCCGTGTCCTCTTTCCTGTCCCCTCGTTCTGGACATCCTCGGAATTCTGCATCTTGAAAGCTGTCAATCTCGTTTTCTTACTGTGTTGCCCCCGTATTTACCACAAAAAACTCGGCAGCTAGTTTACGGTCTTTATTTCAGCATAAGTTCGCCGTAAGAACTACAATAAACAAAACACTAATAAGTTCTTACATTCTCACATACACTAATACACACATACTCAATAATTAATTTAAGTCACGAGATACAGAATTATAAACTATAGAAAATACTAAAACAAAGGTTGAGGAAATTCGAACTGTCCATGAATACAGGCTTTAAAAGAGTCAACTTGCTAAAATATCACCTATCAATATGCCTAACTTTAACAAACAATATGATAATATGATAATACACTTACAACGAGGTGCTTGACCAACTTCCTCAGCGATCATGTTCACATTCACATGGCAGAACAAAAACAAGCGTGCATTCTTTGCGCCTTTTTCACACAACGAACGATAACTCTCACACAGGATGCAGAAGTACAAAATTAGATAACTCGTTCCACTACAGCGATAGTAATGCGTCCGGCGTCCGTCCGTCTGTCTGTCTGTAAACAATTTTTCAAAATGCTACTCCTCCTACAGTTTTGGTCTGATTTCAATATAACTTGCCACACAAGTAGACTACACTAAGATACATAATTCTGTATATCGATTTTTGATTTCCATGAACGGTGTTGCCGTGGTTACTAAAAATAGAAATTTCTGTGAAATACTTTCAAAATGCTACTCCTCCTACAGTTTTAGTCTGATTTCAATATAACTTGGCACACAAGTAGACTACACTAAGATACACAATTCTTTTTATCGATTTTTGATTTCGATGAACGGTGTTGCCGTGGTTACTAAAAATAGAAACTTCTGTGAAATACTTTCAAAATGCTACTCCTCCTACAGTTTTGGTCTGATTTCACTATAACTTGGCACACAAGTAGACTACACTAAGATACATAATTCTGTATATCGATTTTTGATTTCGATGAACGGTGTTGCCGTGGTTACTAAAAATAGAAATTTCTGTGAAATACTTTCAAAATGCTACTCCTCCTACAGTTTTGGTCTGATTTCAATATAACTTAGCACACAAGTAGACTACACTAAGATACATAATTCTGTGTATCGATTTTTGATTTCGATGAACGGTGTTGACTTTG
This sequence comes from Saccostrea cuccullata, assembly GCF_032062105.1. Lineage (NCBI taxonomy): Eukaryota > Metazoa > Mollusca > Bivalvia > Ostreida > Ostreidae > Saccostrea > Saccostrea cuccullata. The sequence continues at coordinate 53,742 of NW_026917921.1, read as the reverse complement.
TTACTAAAAATAGAAATGTCTGTGAAATGCTTTCAAAATGCTACTCCTCCTACAGTTTTGGTCTGATTTCAATATAACTTGGCACACAAGTAGACTACACTAAGATACATAATTCTATATATCCATTTTAGATTTCAATGAACGGTGTTGCCGTAGTTAGTAAAAATAGAAATTTCTGTGAAATACTTTCAATATGCTACTTCTTCTACAGTTTTGGTCTGGTTTCATTATAACTTGGCATACAAGTAGGCTACACTAAGATACATAATTCTGCGTATTGATTTTTGATTTCGATGAACGGTGTTGCCTTTGTTTCTTAAAATAGAAATTTCTCTGAAATGCTTTCAAAATGCTACTCCTCCTACAGTTTTGGTCTGATTTCAATATAACTTGGCACATGAGTAGACTACACTAAGATACACAATTCTTTTCATCGATTTTTGATTTCGAGAAATGATGTTGCCATGGTTACTAAAACTGTAAATACTCTAAACGTTTATTAATAGCTACTCCTACAGATGTAGTCTTATTGCAGTATCTTGCCACAAAAAGAGCTCAATCAAGCATCATTATTTTATTTATTGCTGTTGTAAAGTTTTAAGTCCCAACTGCTACTTTTGTCTTCATTTGTTATAAGTACAAACCAGTAGAGCTTCAGTCTCGACAGAGACTTCTGGTCTTACTTTAAATGTATAATTGTGGAATAGATATAATAATTCGGGTTTCACAATGTATGAAGGGATAAATTAAATTCAGACGCATTAAGTGGCTCGTTGGCGCTGCACTACTCATTTCCACACCTCTCAAATCGAAATATTTTAAGTGCGACTTGCCATATACTACGAACAAATTATTAAACTAGCTTGTGCTTAGGAAATCCCCCTCGATATCTCGATGGGTTCTGACGTTCGTACCCTTCTGAAAAATATTGAAATGAAACTAAACAACTTTCAACACAATAATACTTATTCAATAAATTGAGGAGTTTGATTTTACTCACTGTAATGTTTTTTCCGCTAGTGCTGACGCAACTTTACAATCTCGCCGGAATTGGTTGATTTAGCGTTTCCTCGTCAGTCTCATGCGCATCCATTCCATCACCACCAAGACTAAAAATAATATTTTGTAAATAATTATCATGTTATGCACATGTAAAATTACTGTATCTGTTTATAATTTTTTTAACAATACCTAAGGAAATAACTTAGAGCAGAAAACACAACCCCCATGGTCTAGCTGTGTTAGGTACAGAAATGAAAGGGAATGTTTTAATTGTTAGACCCCTATTTTATTTAGATGATATATCGTCTGTGTAAAGATTGGACGTCCACTTCCATTTGGTGGCCTTTACCATTTTCTGGCATCAAATCCATTAATCTCTCTGCACCTTCAAATTGTTTCCCATTTTCTCTTGATTTCAGTTTTATTGGCTTCAAATTTAATCTACCCTCTGCAAGGTTGACAAGATGCTGACAACACAGAACACGATGCATTAATGGTTGAGTTAAATATGAATAAAACAATACACTTATTCAATAGAAGAATTATTTGGAAAATTCTCGGAGAAAATTTCTTCTCTGAAGTAAAAAACTACTTCCACTATCAGTTGTAAGGTGTCGTTACCGTGGCTACTAACAGGGGAGGAACTAACAGGCGTGGAACTATAAAGGGTGGGTAATAATTCATCCGATGAACTATTTGAGTCTGTCACCACAACAAAGGGTTGGTTCATACGGTAATCATCTGAAATACATCTACATATACACTATCTTCTAATGACAATGAGCTTGTGTGAAATATCAAAATTGTTGATAGGTTAAATGAATATCACTACAGGAGTGAAGTTCACACTTACCTTCACGACACAGAAAAAGTCTGAGCCGATCAAATCGTTTGTTGGGATCTATACTGTTCCTATACCCCAACAGTGAAAAGTCCTCTTGTGACCCTGGTAATTTGTCAACCAAAGTTCCGTCTGGATACACAAGAACGAAACTGTCGGAGCTTTTATGTTTTTCCCTAAATGTGCGATTCTGTGCAACAAACTTCTCGAATGCAGCATCCCTTATTTCTTTTGAAACGTTGCTGGTTTTAGGAAATGGTCCAACTAACACTAACCCGCCACACCCTGACAGGCTTAAGGATGTTGTGATCTTAAGAAATATTCCGTTTTTGAAATGGCCATTACCAACATAAATCTGAAAAGAAGAATGTTGTATATATCTGCAGTCTATTAAGAGGGAAATATTTATATTTACAAAATTAATACAATTTAAAGGACACAGGACATAAAAAATATTCTGTCTGCATTCAATGTCTTTATCATCTTTAAGTCAAATTCTAACACTGAATCTGTTAAAGGCCGGGGCCCGGATATAAAAGGCAGCCAATCGAAAAATGTTGGGGAAATTCAACTTTCATTGCAGCTTTCAGATTTGAGAAGCATTTTTGAAAAAACATATTAAATTCGTATTTTTGGCATGGAAGCAGCCACCTTGATGGTGAATAATGTGTCCATCTTTCATAGTTGAAAATAAATTATATCTTGAGTAATTTAGAAATAAAGTTCTAAAGCTGCACTGAATTTTGAATTTCTTCTCAGTGATTGACAAAGTAGGCGGAGATAACCAGTGTTTTGTTTACACAGGAAGTGGCAGTAGCCATGTGCTGCAGCACATGCTCTGTGTGGTATTGTTTTTCATATTATACTATAAACAGTTTTCACTAGTAATTTTTATAATTCATAGAGAAAAAAAATGACTGAAAAACATTTTATTTTGTCAATGAACAGTAAATATACAGGTTTTGAAAAATAAATATACAGTTACTGTATTTATATTTTTTTCCCTACAAACCTTAGGTGAACAAGTGATAAGATATCTCAACTAATATATTGAAGTATATTCCAGTCAATTATATGTAAATGAAATATTCACAAGTCAAAAAAATATTTTTAACACAGGTTTGAGTTCCTAATCACTCCCACAGATGTCCCATGTATGGCTGATCATTGGGATTAGGTAGCCAATGTCTCACAATGCTTACAATACATTTTGGCATAAGGTCTCTCCTGTGATAAATGTCATATTTTTCTGCGCGGATCCTGTCGTAGGGCATTCCTTTTCTGCTGAATATATCTCGGATGCTTCCATACATTTCTATGGAACAACATAGTCCAGAATCTTTTGTATTTTTCCTTTCTCCTTTGAGAATTGCTTCTGTTTGGTTGCTCCGGATCCTCTAACCACCACATTTGTCGGTTGGTTTCCGATGTTATGCATGGACGGCATAGACACTGGACACATTCCTCTTCTTCATCATTCTGATTTATAACGAAATTAGCAACATCATCATTATTCCGCTCCACTTGGACCTGGTTTACATTGTCCTCAATTGGTACCTCATTGAGTTCCCACTCATGGTGTGCAAATAGATGGCATACAGTGTATTGTTTCTCTCTGAGTTTTTGTGACTTCAATTGCTAAAATAGATTTGTCTTCTGTTTCCTCCATGTTGTACTCGGCAAATTCCAAGATTTGTTCAAATCATGACCCCCGGGGGTAGTCATAATGGCTGACCAAAGTTTTACATGAAATATTTGGGAAAATTCTTTAAAAATCTTTTTCTCAAGAATAGCAAAGCCATGATTGGTCATGGGGCTACTTTTGGATTTAAACTTATCAATAATAATCCAATTTCTACTTTTTCCTAGCCACAGTGCTCAGGTGAGCGATGTGGCCCATGGGCCTCTTGTTTTTTTAACAGGGAGACGTGAGGGTGCATTCTAAATTTGAGAGAGGGTACGCGGTATTTTTATTTTTTGTAATTACGCTTTGTCATCAGTTCATTAGCCGGCATGCTCTGCCAGACAATCTTCGATAACGGACGCCCGACAAAGAATTGCGAAGGTATGAAGAAAAGAGTAAAATATTTTCAATCATTGCCAAGGTAAAGAAAAAAATAATTAGTGAAATTTTTTTCTGTATTTGTATAGAAATGACTTCATCGGTGCCATCCACTGTCCTGGATATAGAAGAACGTGAGTTCATAAGTGTTGTGCACTGATCTGTAGAAATTGTGAAAACGATAAATCAAATTCAATATTCCGTGTTGATGAATTTAACTTTTTGTTTTTAAAGTAAAACATATCCATTATTCAGAGGAGAATTTCTACAGATATGTTGAGTTTTGTTGCCACTCCGTTATCCCCCCCCCCCCCCGTTATATTTAACTTGATTTTCTTTTGTTAATTTTATTTTAATTTGTTGAACTAAAAGAAATTTTTTAACTCGTGAAGTTTTTTTTTTTAAATCTGATACGCTTTGCGTTGAAACTTTGTGACTCAACTAATTATAAGAATTGAGATGAACTCAGAGTGTTGTTTTATTAACTTTACATACTGACATTCGTGAACACACCATTTCTCCAGGCTACTATCTCCCTTCATCTCATGTGCAGTCTTCAAACACCGTGACGTCAACCGACCTATCAACCCCCTCGTCCTCGCCTTTGATATTTACATACCAAAAGATGACGATCCACCCAACAATGCATTCGTCTACCCCGGAATTATTGACGACATACCCATACACGTGCTCAATTACCACTTCTTTCACCCCCCCCCCCCCCCCCCACACCGTCACATATTATCAGAGAAAGACAATAATACCCTCTTCTGTTATATCATCATTACCCCCTCAGTCAACATTATGCATTTCCAAAATACCCTCAACTAACGAACATACGACTGAAAAGTCCACAACATCCAGTTCCGCTAACATTTACAGTGCGATAGACCTGTCATCTGCGTTTGCGAGTACAACTGAGGACATCAACACCACGGAGGGCGTGACGACCCGGGGTACTAAGCATGGACGTTTCATGTATCTTTACATATTACTAGCCATTCCTATATTTATTTTAGCATGCATATGTATACTGAAATATAACCAAAGGAAAAAATCCATCATTCATGATTTAAATATAGAGACGATTGCAAACGATGAGAATGACAATGAGAGCGATGAAATAACAGTATACGAATACGAAACTGTAGTGTCGTAAATAATGTTCTTTATTCACACTAGGTATTTAATAAAACATTAAATGACACCCCCTCGCAATATTTAACAGAAGTATGTTTTATAAAATAACTATAATAAATCAAAGAGTATGTTTACAGCTGTTTTTCAATTAATGTTACTAATATCTTTTTTAACAAGAGGGCCAAGGGCCTTATAGGTCACCTGAGCATCATGCAACTGTACAACTTTCAAATGATTGAATTTGGTTCATGTTTTAAGCTAGATGCGATGACATTCGCAATTTTGAAAGAGGCACCATTGCTAATCATAATTATACACTTAGCAATTGTTTAGTTTGTTTACTTAATATGGATAAGCAGGGTAGGGGAACAAAAAAGTATGTCAACTAATCAGTAATATTCAGCAATGATCTCCTACCACACATGAACCCCTGACCCTAGGTCTACATATTGCACAATTTTTGAAAAGGCACACTTGCTTATCAAAAATGTTTGATTAATACCAAGGAGCAGATTTCAAAGAATTCATTTTCAATCAGTATATAAGTAGAGCCCCCCCCCCTCCCCATTTTGGTATCCCTGACCCAGGGGCCTTGAAATTCACAATTCTGGAAGAAGAGCCCAACCCATCATAACTAAGTAAATCGTTCATTCTGCTTATTACCCAGGAGTAGAGAAAAAGATTTTCATAAATGTAATGTATTTTCACCATATAATCATTATAGAGCCACACCCTAACACCAGAACCCCTGACCCTGGGGCCATGAATTTCACAATTTTGGTAGAGCCACTCTTGCTCATCATAACTATGTACTTAGTTTGTTTATTAAAATACTCAGGAACAGAGAAGAAGATTTTCAAAGATTTAATGCATTTTCTCTATATAATCAATAGAGCCCCACCCTAACACCAGAACCCCTGACCCTGGGGCCATAAAATTCACAATTTTGGTAGAGGCACTCTTGCTCATCATAACTATGAACTTAATTAGTTTATTTAATACCCAGGAGCAGAGAAGAAGATTTTTAAAGAACTAATGCATTTTCACTATATAATCAATAGAGCCCCGCCGTAACACCAGAACCCCTGACCCTGGGGCCATGAATTTCACAATTTTGGTAGAGGCACTCTTGCTCATCATAACTTTGTACTTAGTTTATTTAATACCTAGTAGCAGAGAAGAAGATTTTCAAAGATTTAATGCATATTCTCATTATAATCAATAAAGCCCCACCCTAACACCATAACCCCTGACCCTGGGGCCATAAAATTCACAATTTTGGTAGAGGCACTCTTGCTCATCATAACTATGAACTTAATTAGTTTATTTAATACTCAGGAACGGAGAAGAAGATTTTCAAAGAAATAATGCATTTTCACTATATAATCAATAGAGCCCCGCCGTAACACCAGAACCCCTGACCCTGGGGCCATAAAATTCACAATTTTGGTAGAGGCACTCTTGCTCATCATAACTATGAACTTAATTAGTTTATTTAAAACCCAGGTGCAGAGAAGAAGATTTTCAAAGAATTAATGCATTTTCACCATATAATCAATAGAGCCCCACCTTAACACCAGAACCCCTGACCCTGGGGCCATGAATTTCACAATTTTGGTAGAGGACTCCATGCTGATTACAATCATACCAACAGTTTGACTGCTTGATGTCCGGGAGTAAAGAAGAAGATTTTTAAAGATTGCACTAATTTTAGTGTTTTTTGCCCCACCCCCCAGGCCCCAGGGGGGCAGGGACCAGGAAATTCACAATTTTTGTTCCCCTTCACCCATAGATGCTATATGCCAAAATTGGTTGAAATTGGTTCAGTGGTTTCAGAGAAGAAGCTGAAAATGTTTAAATGTTAACGCACGACGGACGACGACGGACAAAAACAGATAGCAATAGATCACCTGAGTTTACTCAGGTGACCTAAAAATGATTTTATCAATTGCATGCTGCATGTGAGAAATGCCATCTTAAAGTGAGTATTTGTATATTTATTTGTAAATTGAACTCATTAATTTCTGATTTAAAGGAACATTTCCAAATCCTGAAATGATATGTATAAAAGAAATTGATACAAGGATTTTTCTTACTTTTTTAAAAAGTTTTTTTTTTCCAGATAAATGTTTATAAATATTGGTTAATATTACGTAAGGTATTAAAAAAAACTGTGATTAATATATATTTTACAAATTTTCAGTGGACACGGTCTATGGGTTGGCACTCACCAGCTTTCTTTTGGTGTGTGCCCTCATTTTTGGATTCATAATCCGCTTTTTAAAGCGGAAGATGGGATGGACCTGTCGTCTCCCCGTTAAGCGTAGGCAAGAGGTGACCCGGTGTTGAGGAATGGTGCGAAGGCCAACCACCGACATGAGGTGTAACCTTAACGTGTTTGAAGTGGACGAGACACCCCCCCCCCCCCCCCCCCCCCGCCGCCCAGCAGACGAAGACCAAGGTCCCAGTGGCGACGGGGGGGGGGGGGGGCATACAGTCTCCGTTCGCACAAAAAAAGCAGTTTGTAAAATGTAAGTAACAAAAAGAAACGTATTTGTGAAATATTTTTTTTAAATTTAAAATGTTTCAATCAATATCACATGTTTACTTAAAATTTAAAGATCACATTTCCTATAAAAATTAAAAATATGGGTTTGAAATACAACTAATTTTTTTTTTTTAACAGGGAGACGTGAGGGTGCATTCTAAATTTGAGAGAGGGTCCACGTTGAATTTTTTTTTATATATAAATATAGATGGATAAAGGTTATTCTTTAAATACATCGACTTCTTCTTTTTCGGAAGGCATAAACTTTTCTCAATAGTCCTTTTTTCCACAAAACGTCTTAAGACTAAGAATTTACGGTCATTCTATAAATTTGACAGTCGTTACTATTTGTCTATTCTCGTGCGTAAATGTTTTTCTTAGTCGTAAGAGTGTTGGGGGAAAATGAACTACGAGAAATAAAGTACATTATAACTGAAAACCTTCAGTGCATTAAACGATGATAGTGGGTTTTAAACGAGACAAAAATACATTACAGATGGGTCAAAAGGATTTAAAGTACAAGAATATCAAAAGGAAAAAATAAGAATCTTCCTGAAAGCGGCTTTGAAATGAAATATGATTTACATTCTGTGGTAGTAACAAGTACCCGAAATACTTTGTCAACTCAGACGTACAAAGTGGTAAAAAGAATGGAGGGGAGAAATATATTGAAGAAGGGATAATAGATATTGAAAAAGTAAGCAGAAATGTAAAGCAACATGCAAAACGGCCAATTTCTAGCTAGATAAGATAGAAAAAATCAATAATCTAAAGGAAGAAAACAAAAAAACTAAAAGAGGAAAATAAAATTAAAAGAGATATAGAGAAATATTTAGAAGTCAAAGAATCAATATCAAAAGTAGAGGAGTAACTCCCAACAAATAATAAATACTTTATACCGAGAGCCTTAATGACGAAGACTCTAAAAGTGAATCTGCTGTAAATTCAGATGAAAACGCACAGACAAATGGACAGTCACAAGACCTTTTTTGTCTGTCCACAAACAAAGAAATTCAGAAAAGATTCACTTTGAGGGTCTTCATGAATACCATATAAATTCAATATTACTAATTTACTTGTTCACTCATGTGTCTCAAATGAGCTTGGGTGAACATGTATATCACAAGACCCTTTTGTCTGTCCATAGACAAAGAAATTCAGAAAAGATTCACTTTTAGGGTCTTCATCAATACCATATACATGCAATATTAGTAATTTACTTGTTCACTCATGTGTCTCAAATGAGCTGGGGTGAACATGTAAAAAATAATTCTTAAATATTTTCTTTGCTCGTGAAATCAAAAGTAGAAAATAAACTGAATAACTCCCAACAAATAATGATGAAGACTCGCAATGTGAATCTGCTCAAAAGAACTGTTCTACATTTAAAGACCTTACCTCCGCAAATTTGTTGATGCTTGTTTTAGGATATGTGATAATTTCCCATTAATTATTAATTACTATGGAGAAATAACAAATCATAAGGCTTTCTTGAAACCATTGAGCTACAAATACTCGGGGGGATTCACAAGATTGAACATGGGAATCCAAAAGAAGGGATAATAGATATTGAAAAAGTTAGCAGAAAATGTAAAGCAACATGCAAAACGGCCAATTTCTAGCTAGATATGATAGAAAAACAAATCAATAATCTAAAGGAAGAAAACAAAAAAACTAAAAGAGGAAATATAAAATTATGAGATATAGAGAAACAAAAGAAATTCAAATAGAAAAGATGAAATTTGAGAATTGAACTCAAAAATCAATTAAGAAAATTTAAAAAAAAAACTAAAAGAGGAAAATAAAACTAGAACTGTCCAATAGGGACAAATACCCCCGCTGGGTTTTTCAGAGTAGGTGCCAATTCAGAAATATTTTATGGATCTAATAAGAGGTGTTCACTATTGTCTAATAAAGTGCCCCACCACAGCATGATACGCCCATCAAATATTGTTCGATAATCATAAATTGGTTAGGGTGCAAGAAATTCAAGTAACCTTGATTAACAGATGGACACAGATTTCAATGATCTAATTTCCATTTCTTATCATGTTTAAAATATTGTACAAATGTACATACATCTCTAAGAGACTTACAGTGTAGGGATTAATTAAAACAAATAATACATCATATAATTCTAAACTGGCTGTGTTAGAGCTTAACAAATATCCATCTGCAGCTTTAAATTGTTTATTGCATATTTTATGAAATAATGAAAATGCTACAGTCTAATAAAAAAATCAAAAATTAATTATTCTTTAGACTATAAAATTCTAAGTGAGACATGACTGCAATTTGTTGCAAATATATAAAAATTGAAATGTAATTTTTTTTCAATGAACACATGTATAATTAATTTTAATTATATTATACAATACTAATTCAGTGTTAATCATACACTAAAACATCAATTTGTTTTAATTACATTACACCAATTGAAAGATCTTTATCTGAACTACAGCCATCAAGAACTCTTAATTAACACAAGCAACTATAAGGCCATTTCTTTTTGCCCAACTCCCAAGAGATGAATTAAGATAATACTGCATGATGCTCTTGCCAGTTAACTCCCGACAATGAACTCATTAATTTTTCTCTAATTTGACATGCACATTTCTGCTATCAAAAATTCTTCTTGACCAGTGCTTGATAATTATGCCCATGGGACAAACTGAATTCCTCTCAAATCATTAACATTTGTTACAGAATTTGCTGTAAAGTATATGATAAAAAATAAGTTTTTACTTAATTTAGCATTTTTTAATAAGGATACAACTATATTTTTACATTTTTTTTAATTATGAAATTTAAAATTTTAAAGACTTAGTTTTTTTTTTTAAAAATCACTTAAATTAAAGGTCACAGTGACCTTGAAATGGGTCAGGACACACTGTCTACCCAAGATGCATAAATTGTCCAAGTTTGATGATTGTAAATCTAATAGTTTTCTAGTTATGAGCCAAACAAAATCACAAAATAAAAAAGAAAAAAACGCCTGTAAAATGCAGAAAAATCATCCAATCATGATGAAAATCCCAGGTGCACACCTTCATATGGTGAATAATAAGTGTATAAATTTTCAGACAAATCCATCCAACAGTTTCTGAGAAACGGTCCGGACAAAATCTTGTCTACAGACAGACGGACATGGTGATTCCAATATACCCCCCTAAACTTCGTTTGCGGGGGTATAATTAAAAGAAATATAGAGAAATATTTAGAACTCAACGAATCTGCTGTGAATTCAGATGAAAACGCACAGACAAATGGACAGTCACAAGACCTTTTTGTCTTTTCACAGGTAAAGAAATTCAGAAAAGATTCACTTTAAGGGTCTTCATCTATACCATATACATTCAGTATTAGTAATTTTCGTGTTCACTCAGTTGTTAAAAATGTTTTCTTTGCTCATGAATCAAAAGTAGAGCAACTGAATAACTCCCGACAAATAATGATGAAGACACTCAACGTGAATCTGCTCAAAAGAACTGTTCTCTATTTATAGACACCTACGCAAACTTTGTTGATGCTGTTTTAAGGATATGTGATAATTTCCCATTTTTTGTAATGAATAAAATTTTTACTTTAATATCAATTTACATTATGTACATAATTGCTTCAAAACACTATTTCTTTTATCATTAATATTACTTACTAGATACTTTGATTAAAATCTTCCATCATTTAACATATAAGAGAGAAATACAGAAATACAGAAACAATAAAAAGTTCAAACTTACAAAATGAAAATATGTATCAAATAGGAATTATGAAATTTTTCTACCAGTGACCTTGAACTTCCCCAAATGACCTTGGGTCAAGATCATGACACATTCTTAGGTCATTGACAATCTTTGTGTGAAATGAGAACCCACCAAGTTCATCCATAAGAAAGACCGGACTGAATTATGAAATTTTTCTTGCAGTGACCTTGCACTTCCTCAAATGACCTTGGGTCAAGGTCATGACACATTCTTGGGTCATGGGTAATCTTTGTTTGAAACTAGAACTGTTCAATAGGGACAAATACCCCCACTGGGTTTTTCAGAGTAGGTGCCAATTCAGAAATATTTTATGGATCTAGTAAGAGGTGTTCACAATTGTCTAATAAAGTGCCCCGCCACAGCATGATACACTCGTCAAATATTGTTCGATAATCATAAATTGGTTAGGGTGCAAGAAAATTAAGTAACCTTGATTAACAGATTGACACAGATTTCAATGATCTAATTTCCATTTCTTATCATGTTTAAAATATTGTACATACATCTCTAAGAGACTTACAGTGTAGGGATTAATTAAAACAAATAATACATCATTTAATTCTAAACTGGCTGTGTTAGAGCTTAACAAATATCCATCTGCAGCTTTAAATTGTTTATTGCATATTTTATGAAATAATGAAAATGCTAAAGTCTAATAAAAAAAATCAAAAATTAATTATTCTTTAGACTATAAAATTCTAAGTGAGACATGACTGCAATTTGTTGCAAATATGTAATCAAAGTACTCAGAAGTATAGAGAGCCGGGCTCATTTACAGAGTAGAATGGATTTCTTACATGAACCACGTTTATATTCTGATGAAAAAATTATTTTAAAACTATCAATATAAATGATAAGACACTGACAGTTAGTTTTTCAATCCTAATACCACGGTCCGATTTTGTCAGAATCAGAATTAATCTGGTACCGCAGCTGAATGTTAACAAACAGGCCAGTCTGGTTCCCTCTCCTGCTTTACCTCGTATGTGTAGAGAACTACGGTAACACTGATTATCAAAAATCCTTTCGCTAATGAACTATTTTTCTTTGACTAATGAAGTTTTCAAAGTCATTACTACTAATGTTTATTTTATATAGATAAAACTTCGTTTTATTTTTGTTGCTTTATTTAGTGTTTGTATTATCTCAAAAGCGGCTGAGAGTAAGAACTATAGTTTTGCACGTAACTTTAAAATGGCGACTATTGGGTCAACATCCTGCCTTGAACAGGATCCCATAAGCCGGCAATTGCTCTTTGAGCAATAAGCCCGGCTAAAAATTGAAATGTAATTTTTTTTCAATCAACACATGTATAATTAATTTTAATTATATTATACAATACTAAATCAGTTTTAATCATACACTAAAACATCAATTTGTTTTAATTACATTACACCAATTGAAAGATCTTTATCTGAACTACAGCCATCAAGAACTCTTAATTAACACAAGCAACTATAAGGCCATTCTTTTTGCCCAACTCCCAAGAGATAAATTAAGATAAGATCTAGAGATGCTCTTGCCAGTTAACTCCCGACAATGAACTCATTAATTTTTCTCTAATTTGACATGCACATTTCTGCTATCAAAAATTCTCCTTGACCAGTGCTTGATAATTATGCCCATGGGACAAACTGAATTCCTCTCAAATCATTAACATTTGTTATAGAATTTGCTGTAAAGTATATGATAAAAAATAAGTTTTTACTTAATTTAGCATTTTTTAATAAGGATACAACTATATTTTTACATTTTTTAGGATTATGAAATTTATAATTTTAAAGACTCAGTTTTTAAAAAAAAAAAATCACTTAAATTAAAGGTCACAGTGACCTTGAAATAGGTAATGACACAACGTCTACCCAAGATGCATAAATTGTCCAAGTTTGATGATTGTAAGTCTAATAGTTTTCTAGTCATGAGCCAAACAAAATCACAAAATAAAAAAGAAAAAACGCCTGTAAAATGCAGAATATCATCCAATCATGATGAAAATCCCAGGTGCACACCTTCATATGGTGAACAATAAGGGTATAAATTTTCAGACAAATCCATCCAACAGTTTCTGAGAAACGGTCCGGACAAAATCTTGTCTACAGACAGACGGACATGGTGATTCCAATACTGTAGATCACTTAATTTTCGCGACACCTTATTTTCGCGAGATAGTCATTGACTCTTGATTAGCGAGACAAAATTTTCGCGAATTTCGGTTATTGCTCTATATATTCTTAAGGAATACTATTATACGCGAGAATTAAATTTTCGCGAGTACACTGTCTCGCGTAATTACGCGAAAATAAAGTTCTCGCGAATAAAAAGTGATTTACAGTATACCCCCCTAAACTTCGTTTGCGGGGGTATAATGAGAACCTACCAAGTTTATCCTTAAGAAAGATATAGACCGGACACGAATTCTGAAATTTTTCTTCCAGTGACCTTGAAATTGCCCAAATGACCTTGGGTCAAGATCATGACACATTCTTAGGTCATGGAGGTGATGAAGAGGAAGCCGAAAATGTCCTGATTAAAAAAAACATAACTATAAGAGCGAGAAACAAATAAAGGGAAAAAAGGTATACGATCGAGTGATATGTTAACATTATTACCCTGTTCTAGGGTAACCTGGAAGAGGCGAGCATGTCCTAATTGAGAAAATAAACCAGAAGTCTCTGTCGAGACTGTAGGTCTACTGGTTTGTACTTATAACAAAGGATGAGAAAAAACGCCATTGCCGTCAGACCAAAACTGTAGAGGGAATTTAAAGGAATTTCACTGACATTTCTATTTTTAGTAACCATGACAACACCGTTCATCGAAATCAAAAACCGATGCACTATTTTATGCATCTTAGTAGTCCACTTGTGTGCCAAGTAATATTGAAATCAGACCAAAACTGTAGAAGGAGTAGCATTTTAAAGGAATTTCACAGAAAATTCTATTTTTAGTAACCATGGCAACACCGTTCATCGAAATCAAAATCCGATGCACCAATTTATGTAACTTGTATCAAGTAATATTGAAAGTTTTTTTGACCTACCTTCAAGTCTGTTGCAAAAACAATGAAAACAGATACTTCTAGTCTGTTTTAGCTAAATTAGGATTTCAAGAAACTTGAAATAGAAAAAAGCAAAACAGGCGACAAACAGGACTGACAGACGGGAATATTATATTTATCTCATTGTCGGATCACGAGTGTGAATTTTAAAAAAAAATCGCTGATCATGCTGTCATATTCTCGACATTCCATATCAGCTCAGTTGGTATCGGTAATCGTTGTGATGGGGAAAAGAAATAAACCTTAGACTCTTGCCTTATCAGCATAAAATTCATATATTTACATCCTACAGATATCATATTCTTCCTACATCTTTGAACAAACCAGAGCAAATCAAGGGCGTCGTCGGTCTGCAACTTTCGCTCTGACCGTTTTCGTTAATGTCAACATGGCCATGGTCGAGGACAAATTATTCTGAAGTATACGCGTATAAACGATATTTGTTGACTTAAACATCATTCGATGAGTTTATACAAGTTTATTTATTGTTTATCTTGACAATTTAAGTTGGATTTTATCGATATTCATCTTGTTTACGTTTCTTTGCGACATAAAGTATTCCTACGCCGTACAAAATAACGGATTGTATGGCAGCCTCAAAGGGAAATAATTTTGATAGTTTTATTTAAAATTCGTAATTAAAATTATAAGAACGTTCTTTTTTCAAAATTTATCGATATGTAAACTCTGCCTTTTTACTCACAAACTTTACATAAAAATGTTTACATATCAATTGATTCTGAAAAAAGAACGTTTCATCATATTGCGGAAATTCGTTAGGATGCGAACTGTGTCGTCATTCGTCTCAAGGATTTGCAGAATGTACAAGTGAGAATGTCTGTCCGTTTGATGCACATTTTTTGATAGTTGGTTGTTTTATTCGGACAATTAAAGGGAAATTTCCCTGTATACAGTATTTAACTTGTTGAGTAAATTTATAACATTCCTAGTTTTAGGTCAAAGGCAGTTGGGTTACGTTCACCTTTTACGATTTGTAGATCTCTTAATTTCTTATTTCCAGAACTCACTACACTACAGCTACAATGCCGTCACAGAAAGAAATGGGTATGTAGTCTTTTCTGTTTTTTTCTTTCCTTCATTAATTTAATTTTATTTTTATTTATGTTCACTGCTGACTTGCATTTTTAATTGACTCTAGAATTCAACACTTCACTTCGTCACCGATGATCTGGCTCAGGAGGTAAAATTCCTGAAGAAGGAAGTGCGTAGCAAGAAAAAAGACACAAGTAGGAGTCCTGCCAGAGAATTTGCCTGTTCCACCCAGAATCAGATTATGTTTGCTCCACACACAAGTATACCTATTTATAAAGTAAAGGACAATTTTAGCAAATGTATATTTCCTTTCAGATTTATAGCATTCAAGAGGATATATGATCATCATTATCATTTTATAACTCACTGAATGGGTATTTTTGTTTTTGTCTGAATAAACAGATCGACGGCTGTCCATGATGCCTACAGGCATGTCGTAGAAGATGGGACTGCAGAATGGCAGACGAAGAATGAAGAAAAGAAAATGAAGTAAGCAAATAATTTATTGATAAAGATTAAAATGAAGTTATTAAATGCATCCTGACTTCTACATGTGTTATGTTTCAAAGTAAAAATATGGAATGAAATATGGTATTTCCAATTAAATACTCAAAAGAAAAATCAATGCAGGTTTGCTATTTCAGTATTTGATTGATATAACAACTTTATAAAGTGTGGCTTAAATTGTTTTAAACTAAATATGCTAAATACATGTTATTTTGTAAATTTCTTCTTGAATATTTTGTAGCAGTTACACAAAACATACATAAACAAAATGGATTAAATTTTCAAAAATATATATTTCTCAATCTGTTAAAATGTGACATTTTGGCTGATTACATACCTAAATGTCATTGTGAAGGATATCAACAACAGAGTCTGTGAAGTCCTTTGTTAAAGGACTCTATCCAGAAGTTCAGGATGGAGTGATAATGAGTAAGTTGTATTTATTTACCCTATGAAATGCACCCTCAATATTGAGTAATCATTCTTTCGTAACACTTGCAATAACTTGAATTCTTTAATCTTTTTAATTGTCAGTAGACATGAGTCGAGTAGCTATACTGTCAATTAAAACTTTAACATCAGTAAAAAGCACACAATTTGAATCTTTTCTCCCTTTTATTTTATTGTCTTCACGAAACACTCAAAGCCCATATTGTGATACATATACATATATATATTAAAATATGTCATCTATAGGGTAAATTTGTGACCTAGTTTTATTTGATAGGGTATAGGATGAAATCTTCATAGTAAATGCCAATCTTGATCCGCCTTTGCCTCATCATTTAAAATTGCATAATAGGTGTTATTGCATACCTATGCTAGTGTTCGAATTCACGTGGATAGAGCCATTCGAAGAATGAAAACATTTAAAATTCTAAGTGGAATTGTTCCACTTGAACTTGGACATTTATAAAACCAAGTAATTAAAGTAATAGTGGTATTTTGTAATTTACACGAGATCATCATACAGGTTCTCCAGTAATGGATTTCTTAATAATAAGTTATTATATGTTAAAAAAATTTTCCTTCAATACTTCCTCTCTGTCCTCCAATAAACCATCAGGATCTACATCTAATCCGATTTCTTCTGCAGCTTCACACAATGTTACTTAATGTATTCTCCTTTGATTTGCCACTGAATCACCCCTAGCCTTCAAGTATTCCTGAAGAACTTTTACAGAGTTTGGATAAAAATTGTAGCCATATTTTTCAATCAACGCTTATCACTCTTCCAGATTGATTCTATACAAGATTTGTACCGCGGTTACGTGATATATTTATACATATGTGTTTACAGAAAGATAAGATTTCGAAAATAGAGCTA
The DNA here is from genome assembly GCF_032062105.1 of Saccostrea cuccullata. Taxonomy (NCBI): domain Eukaryota; kingdom Metazoa; phylum Mollusca; class Bivalvia; order Ostreida; family Ostreidae; genus Saccostrea; species Saccostrea cuccullata. The sequence continues at coordinate 36,440 of NW_026917921.1, read as the reverse complement.
TTTAAAATGGTTGAATGAATGAATGAATCATCAATTCACCACCATGTCATCATCCTGAAAAGACGGAGAACTGAAACGTGAGTTTTACTTCCATTGTGATTGATGTTAATAGTCTTTTTTAATTCAGATTTTCAGATAAAAATTCAGAAATGTGAAAAGATAATTTAAACAATTTTAGTCGATTTATGACGACAGATTTTAGACACCTCTTTTACATTTCTGATTTTTTATCAATTTTATTTTTTCCAGTTTGTTTATTATTCAGTTCTATAAACTATTTTCCAATTTGTTTTTTTCACAATTATAAATCATTTTTGTAATACCAGCATGTAATTTTTATATAATGTAATAATGTACATATTATATTAAATGTGTAAAATGCTTGGAAAATTGCATCAAGTCTTTCCGAGACCGATTTAATACAAGAGGCCCAAGGGCCTTGAATCGCTCTTCTGATAAATTATACAATCTATCCTAAGACCCAAGATGCATCAACTGACAACGTTTGATGATTCTTGGCCAGTTAGGGCTAAAGATAATGTAACTATAAAATAAAATAAGGTCATGGTGACCTACTTTTTGATCGAAATTTTCTAAGGACACAAAATGCATTAATTGACAAAGATTGATGATTCTAAGCCAGTAAGTACCTGGAATATTCAAAAGTGGGTCACAGTGACCTACTTATTGGTCATCCTGCTCCGAAAACCTAAGATGCATCAAATGACAAATTTTGATGATTCTAAACCAATTAGTACCTGAGATACATAAAACTAGCCATAAAATGTCAAAAATAGGTCACTGTGACCTACTTTTTGGTCGACATGCTCCGACAACCCAAGATGCATCAAATGACAAAGTTTGATGATTCTAAGCCAATAAGTACCTGAGGTACTAAAATATAGCCATAAAATGTCAAAAGTAGGTCACTGTGACCTACTTTTTGGTTGTTAATCTCTGAAAACCAAAGATGCATCAACTGACAAATTTTAATGATTCTAAGCCAATTAGTACCCGAAATACTTAAATCTAGCCATAAAATGTCGAAAGTAGGTCACAGTGACCTACTTTTTGGTCGACATTTTCTGAAGACCAAAGATGCATTAACTGACAAAATTTGATGATCATAGGTCCAATAGTATTCAAAATATGCCTTTTAAACAATTTGAAAACAAATGCCTGCAAAGTTCAAAAAGTAGGTCACAGTGACCTACTTTTTGATAAATATGTTTTAGGCCTCTAGATGCATCAGCTTTCAAGATTTGGTGATTCTAAACCTCTCGGTGTCTGAAATAATGGGATTAAATATTTAAGGAAAGATTAGACACAAAATTCAAAAAGTAGGTCACGATGACCTACTTTTAAGTTGGTGTTGTTTGTGGACCCAAGATGCACCAACTGACAAAGTTTTATGATCATAGACCTTAAATTGTCCAAAATATGCCTCCAAATCAATTTGAAAACAAAAGCCCTTAAAATTTAAAAAGTACGTCATCGTGACCTACTTTTGTATTAACATGATGTCAAGTCCTGAGATGCATCAATTTGCAAGATTTGATGATCCTAGTCTTTATAGTAAGCAACGTAGCAACATTTTAAATAAGTAAATTTTGGTCATCTTTGAAGTGACCTTGAGACCACGCCCTTTACCCCTGGGTCATGCCTTGAACAATTTTTAATCTTCAACATATCCTGACCCTTGTATGTAAGTTTAATGAAAATCTGCCTGGTGGTTGTGGAGAAGAAGATTTTTTAGCAACCAGTACTTTGGGTTTTATTTTCATGATTATCTCGCCTTGTTTTAGGGTTCCACCCCTTATTTTAGTATAAATGGTAGCCCTTGGGCCAAGGACACCCTGTGACCAATTTGACAATAATTGGCCAAGGGGTTCTTGAGTTTTGGCCCATATTCTAAAAAGTTAACGCACACCACACAAATGGCCATAGCATTAGCTCTTTGAGCCTTTGGCTCAGAAGAGCTAAAAATGGGCCTATTTGAAACATACATGAACATTTGTTAGTTATCCATAATGCAACTAACTGAACTGATTGGTCAGTTTTTCAGTCATTTAGCGTGTAAATTTATTCTGACGTCACAGGAAATAGTTTCCTCTTTCTACAAGTTTTTATGGGTTTTTCTACAGAAGTGAAAAAAGGGACATAACTTTTGAAAAGTGTGCATGTGCTTCTTTAATTTTTTTTTTTTGTTTTCTTTTTTTACAGTTATTATGGATGAAATAAAAAAATCACTAGACTTTCTTGAAACCATTGAGCTACAAATACTCGGGAGCTACACAAGATTGAACATGGGAATCGAAAAGAAGGGATAATAGATATGAAAGTGGAGAAATTCTCCCCAAAAGCGCGCAAAAAATATTGCGCCGTAAATTGCACCTTTTTTGCATTACAGGATCTGTAGCGTTATGGTCAAAGACAAATATATAAAACCATAACGCTACAGATCTGCAGCTATATTTTGATACAACGATGGTTACCTTTCACTTCTTTTAGTCATTCATTGTACCCGTCATATTTTCAGTCACCCCAAACGTAATATGTGTTAGGTAATTCTATTGCTTAAGAGACTAAGTCCTTGCTAATCAATTAAGCATTTTTTTAAGCATTTTAGTAAAATTTGAATAAAATTTTGAAAGTAATTTTAATGACAAATACATGTTCATATATGAATTTATTTTAATGGTTTACATATTTTAAAAATATTTTAAGTCCGTCGGACGGACGTTAAATGGTGCCCCGTGTCAAGAAGATCGTTTCTCTGGAGTTTGAAAAAGAGTAGGCTCACTGGGGGCCGCCAGAGAAACCAAAAATTTTGAAAAAACGATCATTTAAACTAAGATCGTTTAACTAATCGCTAATTAAACGCATTAATTGATTTCCGAAAAACACAAGGGGGGTAGGTCTTTTCACACGTTCCGCTGATTGCCGCGAGTATAAAAGAGGGGCGTACGTGGCATTTTCCTCCTCTTGCTCGATAGCTTCCCCAGCGTTTCTGCACTTTTGATAATTGTTTTGAAGTACTTAATACCTCCGAGAACGGTTCAGCAAAAATCGAAAAATCATGCCACCCTTTTGAGCCAGAAAGTCCCAAACCACCGCCAATTCCATCAGGGCAAACAAGCAGACCAAGGTAGCCAGGCAGCAGCAGGGCAGAGGGGGGAGAAGAAACCTAACCGCTGTCCACCACGCTGACACCAGGGCAGACCTTGAGATCGAGCGGATTGTGACTGGTACAAGTACCCAGGCCTGGGAGGAAGACGTTCAAGACTGCACGGGAATGGCGGAGGAGCATGTGCCGCTCATTACTTCTTTTTACTTTTTGATTAAAGCAGTGGTAATATTTTTCAGAAACATATTTCCTTTTCGTAGTCAACTATCTAAAATTATATTCCTTTGTAATAAATTATAAACTATACAAACCTTTGCATTTCAAAACAATTTAAAGAACCTGGGTAAATAATTCAACCAGTGTGGTCGATATCTGCAATATGTAAAAATAAGACTTTCTAATCCGTAGTAGTATGATCAATAAAATATATAAATAAATATATGAATAATTATATTAAGATAAGGACTTGTACTTTGGGAAAAGGTTTGCCTTATTCCAGTCCCTTTACCACACTTGTTCCCGTTACTATCCAATACACTCATCCCACTCCCTTTCGACGTCAACAGGAGGTCGAAATGTTAGTTAATGGTAAGAAAAAAAATCGCATGATTCCTGCTGATAAGACGAAGGATCCAACAACAACGTCAAAACACGATTAATTAATGGATTGTTCCAGTATGTCATTTAAAGTCCTTGCCGAGAATGTTTCGCTCATATAGAAACACCAACATTTGCTAGCTAATTTAGTTTCCTTACTCCGCTCTCGCGGCCATTGCACAAGGAGGGATCTTTTTATTGCAAGAATCTACTGCGACACGGGACCTCGGTTTATGCAATATCATCCGAGGAAGTAGTCTCCACGTCCCACGATGGGATTCTAACCTGCAACGTAATGATTTACTCCTTACTTTATGACTAGAGCAGACGCGCTTATCACTGCACCATGCGGACGACTCGCCAAGACACAAAAGTCGCCATGATGTACAGGCTAGTATACTAGTTGACTGCAATTTCTTCACAAGTCTACCATACTCCTGTTATTACCACCTCCAAATAAAGACACGTGATGAGTGAAATCGGACCACACTTTCAGCAAGAATCATCAGAATTCATTTTTCCATTTAGTCTTACAAACCATAAAGGCAGGGAAACAGGTGAATGAGTGAGATGTGGTCGCCATGAGTACAGAAGTTCGACAAAGCTAAGTGTGTTCCAAATTTTGACTTGTAGCCGGCGCCGAGTCCTACTGAGCAGAAAGGGATATTTTTCGTGTCAACTCGTAATTCAAGAGCAGACTCTAAAATCATAGAGTCACACGGGTAAAAGATAAGGTGTCAGGATAGTTCCGGATTAAGTACCGGTCCAAAAATAGAAAAAAATGAGAAACCTAAGGTTTGAATGCATATTATAGGTAATTTTATAGCTAGATTATTTTATGGATGCATTTGGAGGGATTTGATGGCCTTGTATATTTTATTGAAATATGACACTTTTGTGTCACTACTACTGTTTATGGGATATGGACTAGAAATACGATACTAAGATCTAAAATAACTCTTCCGGTATTTCGCCAGAAAAACGGGGTGGGTTCATAGGATGAATTGTAGCATGAAAACGAGGTGATTGAGCCATTATCTCTTGCTGTTCAGCGGTATGTACAAATGATAATCTGCAATTTGTGTGGTAGACCCTGGAAGCAGTTGCGGCTGCGGCGAAATAGTAAAATTAAGCTTGAATTACATGAAATTTTGAGATTGTCAAAGTTATCATAAAACATAGTTTTGTCGAGAAAATGTTTTTATGTCTACTCGGTAGACCTCATTTTTAATTTTTACCCTACAGAACCTCTAAAACTAAGAGCTTCTGGGCCCCCAGCAGGGCTTTGCCCTGAACCCACTGGGGGCCTCAGACCCCCTGCCTGAATCTGCCCCCCCCTAACTTCAATTCCTGGATCCGCCCATGTTGTGCCATCATTAGCAAATCGAGCACAATACCCCGATAAAGGTATATAACTTGATAAAGCTATATGGCTTTATCAAGGTATTATGTAATGAAATTCATAAAAGTTCTTTTAAAAAAATACTGAAAGTCGAGTTCTGAGTTGTTGTCAGTGTGTCCACTCGTGCATGAAAAACACTCTGGTATAAAAATACAGTATAAAAGAACGTCTCCTCATTCGACATGCTTTATTCTGATTTTTTTTTTTGTTTGTGTGTGTTTGAGTACTTTCCATGTATGGGTGAATTTACTGACAACTCAGAACTCGACTTTCAGTCAAACTAAAATTTAGATTGGAAAAAAACTATCTGCCACCTGACGAACTTTACAATTATTAACATTGCAGAGTTTTCTTATACACCTTCATATTGCAATGATTCTACATCTGGCAAAATAAAATCTTGTACAAAACCCCAACACTTGACAGACCTTTCCCTGACATCACTAAGTGCAATGCGAAAGGAAGAGTCCTTCGACTCATTCTGGGAATCACTTAACGGAAAACTTGATGAACTGGACGTCAGTGAGCCCACATTGCCACGGCGAAGAAAAATGCCCAAGCGATTTGAAACCGGAAAGGCCCCTCCAGAATTCGCCACATCAGAGAAAGACCTCTACAGACAACAGTACTTCGAAGCTCTGGATCTTGTGGTGAACTGTGTCAAAGACCGTTTTGATCAGCCAGGCTATCAAGTGTATCGCCATCTAGAGGACGTTCTTCTGAAGTCTGTGCGTGGCGACAAGACATACAAAGAAGATTTGGACTTTGTCTTAAAGTTTTATGGAGATGATCTGGACAAGACCTCTCTTTCTTCACAGCTGGATACATTTACAACGCTCGCACGAAACAACTTAAATGATTCCTCAACTGTGTCCGTTTCCTTTTTGGTGACCTTAGTGTCTCAGATGTCTCCAGCTTCCAGATGCCTATTCTCCGAGATTGTGACTCTACTGAGACTTATTTTAGTGATGCCAGCCACTAACGCTACAAGTGAGCGAACATTTTCTGCTTTGCGTCGAGTAAAGACTTATCTTCGTGCCACTATGTCCCAGGAAAGGCTGAATCATTTGATGATCCTGCACACGCACAGGGAGGCTACAGATGCGTTGAACATTTTGGCCGTTGCTAACGACTTTGTGTCAGCACGGGATGGACGGAGCTTCATTTTTGGACGCTTTTAAAGTGCAGTGACATTGTGTATTATTTAATGAACAGATTTCATTTATGTAGTGTTTATTAGTGCTTATTAATTGATTATTTTAAAGATAAGTATATATGCATCTCAAAATAATATTTATTCAACTACGTGCTTCTCATATGTGCTTATGACATGACGTAAATAAAATCATATAAATCGATTTTGTTTTTTTTAATCAGGTGGAGTCTTTGAAACATTGACAGAATGGGAAAATATATCAATATACTGGTAGAAATTTGAATTTAAGTAAAAACACGTCAGTTAAACCCCTCCCCCCTTTTCAATCTAGTTCGCCTCCCCAATGTCAAATACTTGCCGACGCCCCTGTTGATTCTACATCTGGCAAAATAAAATCTTGTACAAAATCCTCAACAGACTTTGTTATTACCGGCCGCCAGGAGGCGGTCGGTTATATGATATGAAAGTTTTAAGTCGCTGTGCGTTTCTGCGGAGCTAACAATTTAAATAAAAATATTCAACATCATATCGCCAGCGTTTTAATATTAAACAAAGATTTCTAAATGTTAAGGAAAAAGCAGAATAATCGTAAAATTCAATTTTATAAATAATGGGGTAAATATTTCATCCAATCCTGGTTGACAAACTCTGATACAACTGAATTGCGGAGAAAATTAGTAGGAGTCTTAGGCATAGTCTAAAACAAAGACCGCGTGGCAAATCAACAATTTTACTTTCTCTTTTTAAAACAGGATCTGCTGTATTAATTTGAAATGAAGTGTATATTTAAACATTTCCTATAGATGTTTTTCAAAAATATGATGAAATATTGATTTCTTAAAAGCAAACAATATTACGACATGTTGGTCCAGGAGACTAGGATAGAGCGCGTTTTACAATGTGCCAAACATTTTCCCGCCACATCTCAACACCAAAACAAAGAGATTGAAAGAGAAGAAATGTAGTGGTGGATCTTGAAGGAGTTGTGTGTGTGTGTGGGGGGGGGGGGGGTTAACATCCTATAAGAGAGAGCGAGGAGCCCCAGATGTTATATATTTGTTGCGTTTTTATTAAGTTAAAACTATAGCTAAGTTTTATCTTTAGTTTTGTACTTTTAATGTAAAAACTACTTAAACAGCAAGTTGTACCAAACTGAGTGCAGAGACGCAGAGGACTATGCATAGTATGCATGCCTATACATGTAATATTGTACATGCATTATGCAATCGGCATTGTCGCATGCATTTTTTTCATGTCACGATGATATTTTAACAGATAAATATAAAATTTTTTTTTAAAAACAGCAAACTTCAGTTTCTGAAGAATTTTTTTTTAAAACAGCAAATTTCAATTTCTGAAAGGAACTTCAGCAGTTATATAAATTGGTTTGCGGCCGATTTTTGACGCTTGCGTCAATATGTTTCTTGTTAAGTAATTTATATAAAACTAAACTTGTTACCAGATAGTCGCTCATAGCATTAAATTAAAATTTTTCGTTCGTTCTTTTCGACTCTTTTCGGTACAATTCATCACGCGAGGAAGCGATAGTGTTGAGCCAACTCGTACAAATGTTATTCGAATTAGAACAAGGAAGAGAAATTTTCAATACGGAAGAACTTGTTCGTTAACGATCAGTTGGGACAAGGAAATCTGAAAACGTGGCGTATTGTGGTACGACTGTCTTCTTCATATTTATGCTAGGTTTATTAATATTATTAGAATAACAAACTTTCCGTCAGCGGTGTCTTTCACTAGTGCAAAGGATCAATAATCCGACGGTCCATTATTGCGAGGGTTCACAAGTCTGATTGAGAACACGGAACGTAACCTGTATTGATCATTATGGAATATAATTGAATAATTACACATAGAGTTTGTCCAGTTACACATTATATAGACAAGTAATTGTCATTTTTAGTTGAGGCATACCAAGAAACCCTCCCATCCAGTTTCAATAGCGATAGAGTCAATAAAAGTGTTGGTATGTTAAAGGGGGGAGCGGATGCCAGTTTTTTCAGTACCATTTCTTTGCATACATTATTACATCATCCTTCTATCTATACTGAAGAAAAAAGTTGGGGCCAACATTCGTTATTTTTCAGGAAAGTGGGGAGGGGGGAGGCGCCCCCACCCCTGTTGCCTGTCATATTCCCTAAACACTACAAAACAAAACAAAACTATGAACGACAACAGATTTTGAAGAGAAATTAACATCTACCTGCAGGCAATGTGTGCATACCTGTGAACAACTGGAAAAGGGTGCGATGGAGAAGTGTTGCCGAGGCTATATGTTCCACAACGAACCATATTGAAGATGATGAAAAGTAACCTCATCACGTGACACAAACTGATAGTTTACATGTGAATGGTAAAATTACGGAGTTTTGTAGGGAAAAAATTAAGGATGAGAATCTCTGAATTCTGGAAATCAACACCAAAAAATTAAAAAGGTCAATGTCAGGTATTTTTTTCTGTCGAAGCCGGAATAGTTCCTGTTCTCTCCAAAACACCTATCTGAACATTTTAAAGCGTTTGTTATAGCCTAAAATTGCTGCACGAGACTCAAACCCACAACATTTACGTGCTGCAGGAACGTTACAAGAGACATATAGCAATGCAGCCCTAAAGGAAGCATATTTTTCTATACAATTACGATTCTAGTTGAACATCCTTCCACAGAACAACAAACAAGATTTTTTTCCCCCAAAAATGTGAGGGGGCAAATGAACATTTCTGAAATGAGAAGATTACAATAAGATACTTTAAACTCAATTAAGATCATTCTATTCTAAGCATGTTGTTGTGTTCCTTTACATATTTAGAAGTACAATTTTTTTTTCAATTTTCTTTTTCATTCTATTTGTTTTTTTTTTTTTTAAAAATCTGGAATTGTTTTCTTATAAGATATTTTTTTTTTTTGGCTTTCGCTTTCTCCTCTCTTTTCCTCCCTTTCGGTCTTTCTCTGTTTTTCCATCTTTTTACTACTTCCATCAACTTTGTACCTGATTCTAAAGTACTGTCCAAATTTTTTCCCTTTGTCTGCATGCTGATGCAGAAAAGCCTTTTCTGCATTTATGTTTACAAGTGGCTGTTTTTTTTCTCCGAATCGGAAGTGCTGGAGTAGTAACAACGCTATATTTTATAACCTTCACTTCCGCCATTTTGAAGCCATAATTTTTAAGTCCGCGGGCAAAAGTCTTTTCATGTCACTTTTTTTTTTACAGAGATGCACAAAAAACCGATAGAGATTCTCCAGCACTCCACTCCTATTATCCTCAATGAATATGAAAGGCCACAGTTCACAACGGTTAAACAATTAACATATTTTGTAACTTGTTTAATTTTTCCCCACCATCTTCGGAATTTCGAGCCATCAGCTCTTCTGAATATTCTATTACCTTAAGCTTATTTGGTCGTTTTGATGGCGTTAAAAATATTTACTTTACGTTTTGTTCACTGTTTTGACACATACTTAAGGTACACATTGTAAATAATGTAAGCATTTACAACCTTGACCTCAAAATAACTTCAAAGGCTTCTCCCGACTGCGCCTGGAAACTAATGTGTTACAGACAGACCGAAAATAGTATCCTCCATTATCAGTGAAAGCGGGGGACTCTCAAACAGCGTCAGAATTACCAGTGGTTAACATAACGGGATGGATATTGAGCAACAATTCTCATTCGCATACAGCAGCACAGTTTTTCCCACTATTTTGTTTACCTGTGGTACCGAAGTTCATCCCAGACAGATCAGTGTCAGAATAACCAGTATTTTCAAAATATTCTGTCAACTCCGGTGTGCAAATGTGTTGTACAAATTAACACAAATACCATTTTAGCTTTATCCACTCCCCGTGTAATTATCTTTATCTATGGTGCTGAAGTTCACCCCAGACAGATTATAGCTTCACATGTCGTCTCTATTGAGAAAGGCAATTATACAATTAACATATATCCTCTCTATCTGCCGCTATCATTGTCAGTGGTACTTATAAACATGTCAGGTGGTCTATTGTTTCACAATTCGTTTCCTTCATAGAAAGTTATAAATATATAACACAGAAGAGTTAAATTCACTCATATGTCGTTACCTCTTTCAGCGGTTATAGATATACTAATATATATACCCACAATATACCCCTGATTATTATATAGCACAATCCAGTAAAATGTACTCGTTATCTCTGTCTTCGTTGCTGAATGACATCCCAGACAGGTCAGAGTAAGAATAACCAGTATTTAGAGGACAAGCTTTACTTCTCAACCAATCATAGCCCTGAATTCACTGATTATGTTCTTATTCGTTTCCACTCAAACGAACATAAATAATTTATAAAATGAATAACAACACGTATATAGGTAGGTACAGAAGCGCTCTCGTAAGTGCAGTTTAATTACACACAATAATACAAATACAACTTTACTTTTCCGCAACTCTTAAATCTACAAAACAAAAACGTATAATTAATAAAACAAACATGATACTTGTGAGGGTGGGTGGGCGGGGCAATGTCTGACTGCACTGAGAAAGAGCCTTCGAATGGCATTTAAATTTTACACACGCTAAAGCGTGCGTGCTTTAACAGAATACCTGTGGAACAGGTATTCTATAAATACTTTAATCAATCAGACCGACACTCTTCATATACACTAGATTACCACGTGTCCGATTGATACACGTGTTATGATAACTTCAATAAATACATTTATGTTCTTATTCGTTTCCACTCAAACGAACATAAATAATTTATAAAATAAATAACAACACGTATATAGGTAGGTACAGAAGCGCTCTCGTAAGTGCAGTTTCGACCATAAAGAAAGAAAAGAGATAAAGATTATAAACACAACTGTTTTATCAATACAGAACGTTTTGATTGTACATTTTCGTGTTCATAACTTTGCATTTTACGACTTCCATGCTTCATGTTTCCTAAGAAGACGATCACTGACACTGGCTGCAGCAGTATCACCACCCGACCTCAAACTATTTTCCCAACATTTTATAAAATTTTATTAAAAAAAATATCCAAGTTGCATATTAACCGGACGAGTAACAGAATTCGTACGTGATCATATACACAAAAGACGCCTTGCTTTTAAACATCAGTTTTTATCTTTGCAATGAATAACTTAGGATGAAATTCATAAAAAGAAATATGCGACCTTAGAAATAATATCAACAATTTTAGAAAAACGTTAAAACCTATATATCCTTATGGAAAATACAAGTACACAATTCATTACTTATAATGATTCATTATTTCGACAACACTTTTTTCACTTACAGCTGATAAAATTAAAAGGTTTCTTTTGACATTGTTCTCTTCTAGATCTCTTTTATACAACCTTCTTATACGAGCTTGTCAGAGTCGGATAATCCCGACACATTGTAGACTCAGGATACCCCATGAGTAGCTGTACATCGTTTTGTATTTCATGCTTTTGGTTTCAGGTAGTAGTTGGGTAAGGGCTCCGCAAAATGATGGAGCCTAAGTGCTGTAAAACAAAGATGTTCACCCACCAACCAAAAACAATTCTGCAAAACGTACACAGTAAATAAATTCAAAACAAGAACGTTAATACAAGACAACAGTGTAAATCTGCGTGTATCAGGGCCTTGTCACTGCAATACACAACTTGATGAACTCTGTTTGATAAACATGAATTGAATTTCCAAAGCTGAGAAAAACAACATTCAAACATCTGCAGTACAATAATGTTCCAGGGTCATTAACAATGGCTTTATTGTATATGTTTTGAAAACTTTCGACATCTGCAATACATTAGTGTACTAGGGCCTTAAACAGTGACTTTATATTAATATATTTCGAATTATTCATTTTGAAAACATTAATTTTCGACATCTGCAGTACAAAAGTGTACCAGGGCCTTTAACAGTGAATTTACTTTTCTACCATTGTATATTTCACTTTGAAAATTTTGAATTTTCTATATCTGCAGTACAAATGTGTACCAGGGCCTTAAACAGTGAATTCATTTCATACAGTTTTATTATTCATTTTGAAAATTTTAATTTTCGACATCTGCAGTACAAATGTGTACCAGGGCCTTAAACAGTGAATTCATTTCATACCATTGTATTATTCATTTTGAAAACTTTAATTTTCGACATCTGCAGTACAAATGTGTACCAGGGCCTTAAACAGTGAAATCATTTTATATCATAGTAATGTTCATTTTGAAAACTTTTATTTTCGGCGTCTGCAGTACAAAAGTGTACCAGGGCCTTAAACACTGATTCATTTTAAACCATTATAGTATTCATTTTGAGAATTTTAATTTTCGACGTCTGCAGTACAAATGTGTACCAGGGCCTTAAACAGTGAATCCATTTCATACTATTGTATTATTCATTTTGAAAACTTTAATTTTCGACATCTGCAGTACAAATGTGTACCAGGGCCTTAAACAGTGATTCATTTTACACCATTGTATTATTCATTTTGAAATCTTTAATTTTCGACATCTGCAATACAAATGTGTACCAGGGCCTTAAACAGTGATTCATTTTACATCATTGTATTATTCATTTTGAGATCTTAAATTTTCGACATCTGCTGTACAAAAGTGTACCAGGGCCTTTATCAGTGAATTTACTTTTCTACCATTGTATTATTCACTTTGAAAATTTTGAATTTTCTACATCTGCAGTACAAATGTGTACCAGGGCCTTAAACAGTGATTCATTTTGAATCATCGTATTATTCATTTTGAAATCTTTAATTTTCGACATCTGCTGTACAAAAGTGTACCAGGGCCTATAACAGTGAATTCATTTTAAACCATTGTATTTTTTATTTTGAAAATATTAATTTTCGACATCTGCAGTACAATGGTGTACCAGGGCTTTTAAAAGTGAATTCATTTTATATCATTGTATCCTTCATTTTGAACCTTTAATTGTCGACGTCTGCTGTACAAAATGTACATGTACCAGGGCATTAAACATTAACTACTTTATAATATTTTGTATTTAAAAACCTTTTTTTTTGAAATATGCAGAACAATAGTGTATCAGGGCCTGAAACAATGGCTTGATTTAAATATATTTTGAAAACTTTAATTTTCAACATCAGTAGTACAAAATTGTACCAGGGTCTTAAACAACAGCTTTATTTAAATATGTTTTGGATACTACATTCTCAACACTTCAATTTTTTACATCTGCAGTACATTAGTATACCAGGGCCATAATGTAAACAATGACTTTATTTAAATATATTTTTGATAATTCATTTTGAAAACTTTATAATTTTGACATCATCAGTACAATAGTGTAGTAAGTGTACCAGGGCGATAAACAACGAATGGGGAATCCGTTTTATACATCTGCACTACCACGGTACTAGGTTCCATAACACCTAAATGTGCACCAGGACCCACATCAACTGCAGTGCACATATCACATCAACGCACATCTACCAATGACACAGTGCCTCATATCATGCTTCCAGTACTTATAATCATCACCTATATGTGCACCAGGACCCACATCAACTGCAGTGCACATATCACATCAACGCACATCTACCAATGACACAGTGCCTCACATCATGCTTCCAGTACTTATAATCATCACCTATATGTGCACCAGGACCCACATCAACTGCAGTGCACATATCACATCAACGCACATCTACCAATGACACAGTGCCTCATATCATGCTTCCAGTACTTATAATCATCACCTATATGTGCACCAGGACCCACATCAACTGCAGTGCACATATCACATCAACGCACATCTACCAATGACACAGTGCCTAATATCATGCTTCCAGTACTTATAATCATCACGACATATTGTTAATTGCATAAAATCTTATTTCTTATACTGGAAAAAAGAACCGGATCAAACCAAAAACAATGTTTTAACTTTCTCTTTTGAGCATGTACATACATGTACAGGTAGATTCAGACACATCTTGTATTTCAATATTCAGACACATCTTGTATTTCAATATATCTGTGAAATATTAATGAGTTGAAACTTTGTCTTTATACACTAAAGTCCAAAAAGAAACCAATTTCCATTTTGCATAGTTATTGCCCTTATACCCCAGCACCTACTGCGCTAGCAACTGAATCTACCAATGTACTTTCTCTTTGTATAATCTTACGTTCTCTTTCACAAAAATTTCGGATATATGATAAACAAATTTTCAACCATATCTTCTTAATTGAAATCTTAAAATAAAGTGTACCGTCCCAAAATGTTTGTAAAACATATAGAAACATCTTCCAAACAACCTACACAAACGTTACCCATAATGACATTATTTTCTGACGACTAGCAAAAGTCTTAGATTAATCTGAAAGAAATAGAACAATATTTGTCTTTTGAATTCTTCTTTCTGGGATGGAAGCTTTGAATGCTCCTGAATTCCATCTGATACCCGACCATTTTAAATCTTGCACTGTACTGAAAATCGATTTTTTAAATCTTACCTCGTCTAAGGATAACTTGATAATTAAACCTTAAAATTCTCTGACACACTCTTCAAATGACTCTCACATTTCAATGCCATCGTAACTAAAATCAAACACTTCTTTATCCTCTTTTCTGTTACGCTCAAATGTATTTTTTAACACAACCTGAAATAATAACATCTCCAATGCTTTCTGAAATAAACGAAAAGTTCTATAGAGTAGATTTTGTATACTAATTCTAAATGGGCTATTTGCTAAATGAATATAAAGTCGTTTACATCTCAGAATATTTCCCAGGAATCATAATGATTTCACAAACTACTATTCATTTATTTTAAGATCCATATGAATATTTTATTGATAAAAACCTGCAATGTTCAATCGTTATCTTATCAAACATATCTACTGATAATATATACTTATCAATTTCACTTCAAATGGATTGTAGTTTCTACCGCTGATGTATTGATTGTTGAGGTGCCAACCCTGGCCGTCTGCAAGCACTTGTAGCATAAATCCCTGGACTGAGGTGTTGCAATGTAAACGCTGAATTCGAAAGCAACAACAGCAAGGGGAAAAGGTTCACCATAGGATTGGAAGAAAAGCAATTTACTCTCTTTACTAAGATTCATTATAATGATACTTTCATGCCGTCTCCACCCTGCTGGAGAACTGCCTGTATTTCTATTATACTTATGTCTTGTTTGTTTTGTTTTTTTTACGATGGTATCTTAAGAGCTTTGTTCTTACAAACATATAATACCTTGAATTAATATCAAGTAGCTCTTAATAATTCCTTGTTAAACAAATGTTGTACCTTGTTTCCCTCGTATTTCATTTAACCTGCTACGTTTTCGGGTGTAAATAGCAGCAAAAATGCAAATGAATTAGACGTGGACTGTGACTTTTCTGACTCAAGTAACAAAGGAATTCCTCCATGTGTTTCGTCAGACATAGAAATATGCCGCTCATAATCCATGGGGACACTGAATAGATGCGTCTGACTGCACTGAGAAAGAGCCTTCGAATGACATTTAAATCTTGCATACGCTAAAGCGTGCGTGCTTTAACAGAATACATGTAGAACAGGTATTCTATAAATACTTTCATCAAACAGACCGACACTCTTCATATACACTAGATAAACACGTGTTCGATTGATATACGTGTTGTGATAACTTCGATAAATACATCTCTAAGTTCCATAGAAATGGTGACCTATTTGGAGCAGAGGCGTGGTTTACCATATCAATGGAATGTAGACTCAGTGAATTTAGGGCTATGATTGTCGAGAGGAAACAGAAAGATAATGACAATATTTCTTGAAATATACACAAATTGTATTCAAAACACAAAACAAGAAATTAAAGGTATGTACAGTTATTAGAACTGTTACAATGACAGCCTGATTTTCTTTCCATTTTTTTCAATTACAAGTGTTTCAATTTCATTAGGAACAATTAATGTTAAGACTTTACTGGAATTATTGTCACTAATTGTTTCCTTACTTTTAATTATCTGATTAGTGTTTTCCTTATCACTTTCATCTTTCACCATTGGCGCATATAAGCTGGAGATCTTTTAGCGGGCGTTTGTATAGTTCAACTGCTGAACTCCTGTGACCGCTTCTAGATCGAACAGTTTGGTCATCAAAACCGCTGTTAAATAAAAATGAGCAACAGCCTACTTTACCCGAATGATTTGTAATTTTCCTTCCAGTTGTATCAATTCCAGCCTCCGAAAACAGATTTTTCATCAATCCACCCAATTTCTCTTCACCAATAACTTGTGAACTGAATTTAAGAACATTTCCTTCCATGGGTCTCCTGTAGAATGCACCAGAATAAAGAATCAAACTGAGATATTTTTCATAAACTTTAACCACACAACGCTTGTTTTCAGACTGCTCAAAATGATGAATATTTTTGGTTTCAACCTTTTTGTGCTTTAGTCCTCCTTGGACATTTTTACAGGATCTTCCCTTAAATTCCAAGTATTTCAAACCAGATTCGTGGTCATAATTAATGGAAAATTGAGAGACATCCAAATTGCGATGCTCATCGTTTGCTTTAAAAGCAAAAAGTTTGCAATTATAAAAAAAAACACACACAGAGCCCTTGAGCGGTGTTTTGGTTCAGAACCCCAGAATTCCATAACTGTTCTTCATCTTGTTGTAAAACGGGGTCTGTTCGGTTCACTTTAGTCCCCACGCCCATGTTGGTTAATTCTTTCATCCTTGAATCTAAACTTTTCCTGAACAAATCAAAGGTGGGGTCATCTTTCTTTAGAAAATTAACAGTAGGACGGTTGCATTCCTCTCTTAAATGACGCCGAATCCCTGCTGCAATATTCGTAAGGGTATTTGGTGGGTAGTTAGTTCCATCCTTTCTTCTGATTTCATTGATGAAACGCGGCATCCAGAACTGAAGTTCTTCAATAGTTGCTGATGAAATTTCCACAGGTATTAGAAAAAAAAAAGATGGATTCTCCGTGTAGGTTTCAGGTAATGTATTTCTGTTCTGTGACCAGTCCTTCCAAAGTTTAACAGCCCATCTATTAAAACTTAAGATATCTCTTTCCAATTAAATTTGAAAAGCAGTTTTTTGCAGATCTCAAAAAAGAAATTTGCATTGGGTCTCTAACTCAAAAAGTACTCAAGCTTAATCAAAACACTATAGTATGTTCCATATTTCTTCGCTAAATTATATGACTCAGCTTTGATGTTTTGCATTGCATTCACCATCTTAGCATATAGATTGTGGGATGTTTTTGTTTTTGCTTTCGAATTTTGTATGTCGAAACCGGAATAGTCCCTCTTCTCCCCAAAACACCTACCGAAAGTTTTATAGCATTTGTTATAGCCTAAATTTGCCTCACGAGACTTAAACCCCAACATTTACACGTGCTGCAGGAACATCACGAGCGACACATAGCAAAGCAGTCATAAGGAAGTATGTTTTTCTAAACAATAATGATTCTAGTTTAACATTAAAAATAATTTCTAAAAATGAAATCAGCTTTTGCTCTTTTCGGAAAGCTCGTATCAGACCTGCCATAATCATATTTCCTTATTTGTACCTACTACAAGTAATCCTTGGCAGATTTGAAATAAATTGCGTATAATACTGGTATATTACACCTGCAGCATATCTTTCATATACCTAAAAGTCTGGAACCATCATTAAATCAATTCCTCAAACATCAGACAACATGATTTGTTTTTAAACGTCTAAAATTTGTTCCAAACCCTCCCATCATAAACATCTCTTAAACACTTGAAGGTCAAGTCATAGTAAATGATAGGTGCCTTCTGGTTTTTCATATCTGAGAAATGTTTTTAGTGACCCTTTAAAAATATGATTTATTAAAGTAAGGTATTTCAAGCCATAATGGTTTGAACGATGAACAAGAGACCCATGGACCTGATACGAGGTCACCTGAGCATCATACAACTTTCTAATAATTGAATTTGGTTCACGTTGTAAAGGCTGAAGTATTTAACCGGTTTGTTTTCCTTAGGTAAGTTTGGTGTGGGGTGGAGCTTAATCGAAGTGGATGAGAAGCCCTCCAGTGAACGACACTGGCTTGCGCATCTCTACCTATATACACGGGATATTACCTGACTGCATTACCTGTATGCGTTTTCCTAAGATATCGTAAAAGGAAGCCGTTTTTCAAGTGTTGTTCAAGAATTCAAATGCTCCATCTGTAACTAGTGCTAATTGTAACGGGGACCGTTACAGATGTTCCCCAAACGCTCCCCAACTCCCTTTTAGTGCCATATTCCCTGTAATATACTATGTATGAAAGCCTTCAGTCCAAAAGTATTAAAAATCACTCATTCAAGTGTATTTCTAATTTCATTCGTTCCAAATGCACGCATGTGCGTGCACGTGCATTATGACCATACCTTCCTGTAGGAGTCCCTTATATCTATCTATGTTCTGAATCCCATCCTGTTTGGTTAAAAAACAAGGGAGTTATAGCCATTTCAAGTTTCAGCAAATCAGATTGCAGCACACGTGCATGCGCGTGATTTCTTGATTTTTTTATATCACATTGTAGGATATCCTAATAAATGTCTATGTTTCAAATTTCAAAGCATTTCGTCAAAAAACAAAGGATATATAGTCATTTAAAGTTTCAGCCAATCAGATCGCAGCACACGTGCATGCGCGTAATTTCTTGAATTTTTTTTTGTATATCATATTGCAGGACATCCTAATGTATGATTATGCTTTAAATTTCAAAGCATTTCGTTAGAAAACAAAGGCGATATAGTCATTTAAAGTGTCAGCCAATCAGATTGCAGCACACGTGCATGCGCGTGATGTCATGATTTTTTTTCTATATCATATTGTAGTATATCCTAATTCATGACAATGTTAAAAATTTCAAAGCATTTCGTCAAAAAACAGAGAAGATACAGAGATTTTTGATTTAGCCAATCAGAGCGAAGCGCACGTGCATGCGCGTGAGTTCGTGCTAATTTGACAGTGTCACACTATCTACACTATTAATATATCTTTATATACTGAGTTTCAAATCATTTCATTTAAAAATTTAAAAGTTATAGCTATATTAAGTATATAAGTCATTTCACGTGTTGCACGCGCACGCACGTGCAAGCGTTTGCGCGCAAAATGACCTTCGTTCCGCACACCTACACTACACACCCATTAACCCTAAAAAGGTTTTAGGTCAGTTGGGTGAACAGTTTCTGAGAACACTTCCGGACAAAAAAGTACCGGAGAACAAATAAGAAAAAAAAGAATAATAATAATAATAACTAGGGCTAATTGTAACGGGGACCGTTACAGATGTTCCCCAAACGCTCCCCAACTCCCTTTTGGTGCCGTATTCCCTGTAAGCGCTATTAAGTAAGGCACACTTTATGCAATTTAGACTTAAACAACGTTTTCCCAGAAGAATACAAAACGTATTTAAATTTTAGCATTGCACGCGTGCTTATCTGAATGCATGTGCGTAATGACCACATCATCTTGTCTACACTATATATATATTTTAATATACTTAATAACAAATCAATTAATCCAGAAGTATTAGAAAATACACTCATTTAAGCGTATTTTAATATTACTCATTTCACATGCAGGCACGTGCATGCACGTGCATGAGGACTATACCTTCTTGTAGGAGTCTATCATGTCTGTCTATGTTCTAAATCCCATCCTGTTTGGTTGAAAAACAAGGGAGTTATAGCCATTTACAGTTTTAGCCAATAAGATTGCAGCGCACGTGCATTCGCGTGTTTTCACGACAATTGTTATATATCATATTGTAGTACATCCTAAAGCATGTATATATTTTAGATTTCATAGCATTTTGTCAAAAAACAAAAAAAGATATTGAGATTTTTGTTTCAGCCAATCAGAACGAAGCGCACGTGCACGTACGTGCATAATGACCTTACCTTCTTGTAGGAGTCTATTATATCTGTCTATGTTCTAAATCCCATCCTGTTTGGTTGAAAAATAAGGGAGTTATAGCCATTTCAAGTTTAAGCCAATCAGATTGCAGCGCACGTGCATGCGCGTGTTTTCATGACAATTTTTATATATGATATTGTAGAACATCCTAAAGTATGCCTATATTTTAAATTTCATATTATTTCGTCAAAAAACAAAAAAGATATTGAGATTTTTGTTTCAGCCAATCAGAGCGAAGCGCACGTGCATGCGCGTGAGTTCGTGCTAATTTGACCGTGTCCTATTATCTATACTATTAAAATATCTTTATATAATGAGTTTCAAATCATTTAATTAAAAAATGTAAAAGTTATAGCGATATTAAGTATATCGGTCATTTCACTCATTTCACGCGCACGCACGTGCATGCGTATGCGCGCAAAATGACCTTCGTTCCGCACACCTACACTACACACCTATTAACCCTAAAAAGGCTTTAGCTTAGTTGGGTGAACAGTTTCTGAGAACACTCGCGGACAAAAAAGTACCGGAGAACAAAGAAGAAAAAAAAGAATAATAATAATAATAATAACTAGTGCTAATTGTAACGGGGACCATTACAGATGTTCCCCAAACGCTCCCCAATTCCCTGTAGGCGTAATTAAATAAGACAAACTCTATGCATTTGAGACTTTAACAACGTTTACCAAGAAGTGTACGATGTTCATTCAAATTTTATTATTGCACACTTGCGCATGTGAATGCATGTGCGTAATGACCATATCATATTGTCTACACAATCTATATATTATAATATGCTAAATATAATCCAAAAGTATATAAAAAAACGGTCATTCAAGTGTATTTTTGATTTTACCCATTTCACGTGCACGCACGTGCATACATGAGCATGGTGACCATACATTCTTGTAGAAGTCCAATACATCTATCTATGTTCTAAATCCCACCCCGTTTGGTTGAAAACCAAGGGAGTTATACCTGTTTAAAGTTTCAGCCAATCAGATTGCAGCGCATGTACACGCACATGTATGCATATGCATAGTGACCATACCTTCTTGTAGAAGTCCAGTATATATATCTATGTTCCAAATCCCATCCTGTTTGGTTGAAAACCAAGGGAGTTATGGCTGTTTAAAGTTTCAGCCAATCAGATTGCAGCGCACGTACACGCACGTGTATGACTGTGCATGATGACCATACCATCTTGTAGAAGTCGATTATATATATCTATGTTCCAAATCTTATCCTGTTTGGTTGAAAACCAAGGGAGTTATAGCAATTTAAAGTTTCAGCCAATCAGATTGCAGCGCACGTGCATGCACGTGTTTTCATGATAATTGCTATATACCATGTTGTAGGATATCCTTATGCATGGCTATGTTCAAAGTTTCAAAGGATTTCGTCAAAAAACAAGAAAGATATAGAGACTTTAGTTTCAGCCAATCAGAGCAAAGCGCACGTGCATGCGCGTGAGATCATGCTATTTTGACCATGTCATCTTGTCTATAGTACTAATATATCTTTACACTATGAGTTTCAAAGCATTTCATCAAAAAATAGAAAAGTTAAGGCAATATACATTATATCGGTCATTTCACATGATGCACTTGCGCGCTCTTGCAAGCACGTGCGCACAAAATGACCTTGATTCCGCAAATCTACATAACATGTCTACTGACCCTAAAAAGGTTTTACCTACATCGGATCAACAGTTTACAAGATCACTCCCGGACAAAAAAGTACCCAGGAAGAAGAAGAAGAAGAAGAAGAAAAATAATAATAATAAGAAACAGAGTAAAAACAATATGTTCCCCAACTTCGTTTGGGGAACATAATAATAAGAAACCGAGTAAAAACAATATGTTCCCAAACTCCGTTTGGGGAACATAATTATGAGGCAGTGAAGTACATCCCAGACAGACCAGAGTCAGAATTCTACGTGTTTATAATGTACTGTTCCCAGTTAATAAATGACCAGCCTCAACCCTCAAATAGCAGCAGAGTTACCACCACTGCTTCTGTCATTATCTCTGTCTTAGGTAGGGAAGTAAATCCCTGGTAGATCAGTGTTAGAGTCCATGGTGTTTAATGTACTGGTCAAAGTCGATAAAATTCCAGTCTCCCCCATGATTGCAGCAGACTCTCATTTTTTGAATGAAATATAAACAAAATAAGAAACAAATTATAAAATAGAACAATACATTTATACCCACTCCATCTGTCGTTATCTCTGTCCGGGGTATTGAATGACATCCCAGACAGATCAGCGTCAGAATAACCAGTGTCTAACATTGTGTCTCCCAAGGTCTTTGAATCAAAAACTACAAAACTACAAAAAAGTAGTTGAAATTCATTTTCCAGTGAAAATGCAAGGCTTAATCATGTTAAGGTTGTAATTATATCATATATATGTAACTATTAAATTTAAACAACATACATAAGAAAATATTTTGTCACACACTAATATTATGTACGTACATTCACCTCTTCAAATATTGATAAACGGCCAATTTGAGGCACATTTTATCTCGCTGTTATCCATATGCAAAATATAATCAATATGTAATTTAAACTAAATATTAGTTCACTCTTTACACTGATGGATAACGGATATGGACATAACAGTGTTCAATCTCGAAGTCCATAAAACAATACAAAATAAGAGCATAGCAAACACGGAGGAGTGAGCATTCCCTGCCGACCGGTCACACCCTCCGTGTGCTCCTTGTCATGATCAGGAAGAACAGAAAAATCCGTCGTCAATTCAGTGTATAAATAATGGACTAACAATTGGTATGAAAAACGTGGTATAATTGGTTCTTAGATATAAAAGTTGATATTTAAATCTATAAAGCAGGTGTTCACATCACTGTTTTGCTGTAAGTTGGCCAATCTGTGCTTGACCGAGATACCCTAAAAACCTATTTCACAATGTTTTTATCAAAAAATCTTCCAGCTTGAATGGATGATGGTTTTTTTATTTGCTAGAGTGCTGCATGTCTGCCATAGGCCACACACAAAATCCACTCAATTTGTCATCTGTGTCCGTGTTAGTTAAGTTCATCCCAACCAGATGACAACATCTCATGCCGTTTGCTATTATAGAAGATATCGAAACAAAGTAAATTCATATCGCTCAACAAAGTTTATATATTCTCCATCTGTCGGAAAAGTCTAAATATCTCCATCTGTCGTTATCTCTGCCTGAGGTAGTGAAGTACATCCAAGACAGATCGGGCGTCAGAATGCCCCGTGTTTTAAAATGTACGAGTACTGTTCAAAGTTGAGTAGACTCCAGTTTCTATCCTTAATAGCAGCAGAGTTACCTCCACTGCTTCTGTCTTTTTTATCTCCGTCTGAGGTAGAGAAGTAAATCCCTGGCAGATCAGTGTTCGAGTCCATCTTGTTTAATGTACCGTTCACAGTTGATAAAAATCCAGCCTCCACCTCCAATAGCTGCCGAGTAACTTCCACTCTTCCAGTCGTTGTCTCTTTCTGATGACTTAAGGCAATGCGTATAGGCATTGTCATTAATTACAATAGATGGAGCTGTATTGAAAAAAAGGTTCTGTTCAGTACACCTTGGCAGTAGATTGAGAGAAGCCAATGACAAGATGGAATCTTTTGGGATGTCGGAAACTTGATGACAAACAAAGGCGCCCTCTCCTGTGCATTGGTTAAGGTCTGACAGTCATTGAGGTAGTGAGCTGTCCTCATCAAAATTTCTTTCCCGAGAAGCTCGGCAAGGTTCCCTCTCAGCCTGGCGACGCTCTTTCCAAGTCCTCGCTAGCGGATCATCTTCACCACCTCTACGTCACATGCCACGAGACGAGTGAGGATGCATGGGAACTGTAGCCGGTGTCCAACGTCGAGTTGGCTAAGAAGTTCCTCACTCCAGCTGCTCAGCTTTTTGTGGCACTTGGGACACTCAGGTATTCGGATGCCAGCTGGTAATAAGACGGCATGGTCAGGCGTAACGTGCGATAAATCCAAGACGACATCAAATCCTGTCCCTTACAGCTGTCATCGGGGAAACTCATATTCACCCGCCAGAGTTCCTTTGGCTTAAAAAGTATCTGAAAGAGATAGTATAATGTGTTTTATTTTTTCATAACAAATTATTGAGATAAAGGTGCTAAAAATAACCTGTCTATGACTGGAAGCTGAGTACACATCAAGGGAGTTGTAGGAGGCATGTGCCACATTTGGTCAATGTTATCAAAGCGCATCTCTGGCTCCCCCTGTTTGTTGATGCGAAACAGGGTTCGCTAGTGTAGCGAGTATGCGAGCGGATCTAATATCTAATTTTAATTAGATTGATGGATCCAGAACCTTCCTTTAAAGCACTGTAGATAACATATCAAATATTTTGTACATAAAAATGACATTACATACACCCAGTGGACTTTCCTTTTTCTTAATAATTTAAATTGACACAACAGATATGCAATTTTGAATGATTTAGTCAAAGCTTGGGTTTTGAAATCGACACACCTGTCGTTGTCTCTGTTGGGTTTATTCAAGTGGATGCTAGTCACATTTTTTCTCACATCGTCTGTTAAATAGAATGATAATGAAACAAAATAAGTATATAGAGCAATACAGGTATACCCACTCCATCTGTTGTAAACTCTGCCTGTTGTAATGAATGACATCCCAGACAGATCAGCGTCAGAATTCCCAGTGTCTAGCATAGTGTCACCCAGAGTCTTTGAATAAGGTCTGAGTGAAATGTTTGTTCTCAGTCTCCCTTTTCCACTATTTATTCCTTTGGAAAAAGGGAGACCGAGATCAAAAGTGAGCTCGTGGAAGTTTTATTGGCCTAGGGCATGTTCTCTTTAAAAAGAGTAATTAAAATTCATTTTGTAATGAAAATGCAAGGTGTCAGAATTCCTGCTGTTTATAATGTACTATTCACAGTTGAAAAAATTCCAGCCTCCACCCCTCCACTCTTCCTGTCGTTATATCCGTCAGACATAGAGAAGTAAATCCCTGGTGGATCGGCTTCAGAGTTCCCCATGTTCAATGTTCTTGTCACAGTTGATAAAAAGTCAGCCTCCACGCCTAAAAGCAGCAGAGTTAACTCTATTACTCCTGTCGTTGTCTCTATCATGCTATCTAAAAGTACATCCTGGTCATGTTATGGCTTCTCAAATCGTATCCCCCGTGCTTGCTTGTCGTAAAAGGCGACTAAATGGGGCGGTCCTTCGGATGAGACCGTATAAACCGAGGCCCCGTGTCACAGCAGATGTGGCACGATAAAGGTCCCTCCCTGCTCAATGGCCCTGAGTGCCGAGCATAGGCCTAAATTTGCAGCCGTTCACCGGCAATGGTGACGTCTCCATATCAGTGAAATATATATCATTGAAATATGCTAGAGAGGAACGTTAAACAGTTTACAATCAATCAATCAAATCGTATCATGCCTATTACAAAAAGATGTGAAATAGAATAAAGAACGTAAAACACTACATTTATACCCACTCCATCTGTCGTTATCTCTGTCCGGGGTTCTGAATGACATCCCCGACAGAACAGTGTCAGAATAACCAGTGTCTAACATACGGTCTCCCAATGTCCTGGAAGCTGCGCTTGTGCAAAAAAGTTCTTGAAATAAATTTTGACGTATATGTATAGTTGATGACCAGATTGAATATGCGTAGGAAAGCATATTATTGTAAGGTTTGTATGCAACTAACACTGTCATTTGTCCTCATGCACTTTGTCCTCAAATTGTCCATCTCCTTGTCGGAATACATTTGGTTGTAATGGCGTTACAAAAACTTTTCACTGTTTGACTCGTACTTAACATGCACAGTGTAAATAATGAATGAATTTTCTACCTTGACATTTTGACCTTAAGATAAGTAGCGACCTCCTTAAGGTTATAGACCTCTCTAGACAACGCGCGGAAACGAAGGTGTTACAGACAGACCAAAATTAATAGCCCCTTCTTTCAGTGAAATACTGTACACACACAGTATCAGAATCGCCAGTTGGCAGTGGTTAAAGTAACGGGATGGTTTTTGTGCATTAAGTCTCTTCAGCAAACAACATCACAACTTTCCTTACTTTTGTCTTTTGTTTTATCTGTGGTGCTTAAGGTTATCCCAGGCAGATAAAGGTCAGAATAACCGGTGTTTTAACATCTTCGGATTAGAGGCTTAGCTCTACTCCCCTTTTCGTCATCTATATCTGTGGTGCTGAAGTTCATCCCAGACAGATTATAGCTTCGCATATCGTCTCTTAATTAGAATGATAATTATACATAGAAAAGTACAGTGAAATCCACGCCATCTTTCGTTATATCTGTCTGTGGTAGTAAAAAACATCCCAAGCGGATTATGACATCTCATGCCGTTTCTTATATGTAGAATGATATCAAAACAATGTAAATATATATCGCACAGCATAGATTACATATTCTCCATCTGTCATTATCTCTGCCTGAGGTAGTGAAGTACATCCCAGACAGATCGGGCGTCAGAATTCCCTGTGTTTATAATGTACTGTTCACAGAAAATAAAAATCCAGCTGCTATCCCTAATAGAAACTGTTACTTCCATTGCTCCTGTCGTTATCTCTATCTGAGGTAGAGCATACTAGTAAATCCTTGGCAGATCAGTGTTCGAATCCTTGATGTTCAAATACTGGTCACTGTCTTGTTTCATGTACCGTTCGCAGTTGATAAAAATCCAGCCTCCACCTCTAATAGCAGCCGAGTTAACTCCACTCTTCCTGTCGTTGTCTCTGTCTGGTGTAGAGAAATACATCCCAGTCAGATTATGGCTTCTCTTGTCGTCTCCTAAATAAAATGATAATGATTGAAATAAAAAGTGAGCAAGCTCACATACCCCACGTTCCCCCAAAACTGAAAGTGCTGAAAATGGTTTTTCCGTTGATCTGTGCACATTTTTCTTGTAATGTGCATATAAGTTTGAGGAGCCCCTTTTGATGGAGGTCTTTGATGGTACCCTTAAATATCTCCTGACTGACTTCATCACAGCTTGCTGTAAAATTAATCTGAAAGCTCAGGAAGGCGGGTAGATTGGGATTTTCCACATCGATGTCCACGTGGTCTATGCAATGTTTAATGCTGGTGATTCTCTGTCGTTTAAAATAAAACATTAGAGTTTAAACTTCCTTGATGGTGCTCTCTACCGTTTTTTGATATTCTTCAATTTTACTCGCTGATGAGATGAGTGTTGTCTCATTTAAGTCCAAATCAGGATCACTATCGTAGTCGGGTGGTATTCCTTTTGTTTTTGCCCCGGTGTAGGGTTACTGTGTGTCAAATCGAGATTGTCAGTCTACATGTCATTGTTGTCCGTATATGCCATATAACAATGTAGCAGTGGAGGGATAAAGCTGCTTTTAGTGGATTTACGGAGACCTGAGGAGATTTGTTGTGAATTGAGAAAGACACATTGTTCTTATTTAAAGTGTTTTTGCATGTTTTTTTTTTTTGGGGGGGGGGGGGGAGGAGGAAGTACGTCTAAGGCGTAATTCCCCGCTTTTGAAATGTGAGCGAGCTGCATATAGGTGTTGAGTTTGATTTATAAGCATCCATATGAAATTGTGAATTTTTATTTCCGCTTACATCAAGGGAAGTTGTGGATTGGTGTGAGTTACGGTTTGTTAGAACCGATTGACTGACTGAGAATTGGCTGTTTGTGTGCAGAAATGACGACGGCATCGTAACATCCTGACATATCTTAAACTTATTAGAACCCGACACTTTTAATGAAGCATTTGGTCAGTTGCTCATTTGTAAACTTTAATTAGAACCTAACCCGCTTTTTCATCCAATCAGCAGCTGCTAAATGTACTATTAAGTGGATCACTTAATTGTTAAGATTTTTTGTCTAAATCTTTAGTCACGTGACATTTTGATTGACAGCCAGCTGTGAAACAAAAAATCATGAGAGTAAATTTGAAGAAAAAAAAACATTTATTGAAGAAAATACAAATTGCTTCGGTGATTACTTCGACTCACAACGGCCTTGTCAGAAAATCCATCATTGTAAAGCCTTGTACAGCACGTTACTCGCCCTGAATGATTTGAAATATTCCTATCAGAAGTATCAATTCCGGCTTGACTAAAAAACTTTTTGAACATCTGTGACATTTGGTTCATGGGAATGTTATTTGCGCTGAATTTCGGGCCATGAGGTCCGGTAGAATCCAAAGGTTTTCTGTAAAGTGGCCCCACACGTGGAATAAGAGACAAATATTTTTCATACAGAATAACTAGACACCTTGCATTGTTTTTATCTTCATAATGTTTTATAGGTGTTATTTCAATTCTGCGATGCTTTAAGCCACCCTGCACATTTTTTGTTACCCTTGGAGTATATTTAACATACTTACGAGAATTTTCATGATCGAATCCGATTTCAAACTGGTTTGCGTCACATTGTTTATGATCACTCATTCCACGGAATGCGAAACATTTACCGTTATAGAAAAAAATTGCATTACTCAATCCTGACGCGGTTTCTAGGGAAAAGACTCCTGTCTCCCACATCCTCATTTCATCTGTTTCTATGACAGGATCACACCTCTTCTTATTTACACCGATACCTTGACTAGTCAGGCTTTTCATATGTGAATCCAGAGTTTTTCTAAAATCCCGAAAAACAAGATCGTCGTCTTAAAAAAAATTAAATTGTCTGTCATCGCAATTACTCCTTAAATACCGCTGCAATGCAGCTACAATCTGAGTTAACGTATTAGGGGGGTAAGCCGTTCCATCCTTTCTGCGAATTTCTATTATGAATCGTTGCATCCAAAAGTTCAAAGCTTCATTTGAAAGACCGCATATATTCTCACAAATAACACCACCTTCCAAATATGTCTCGGGTCTTGTATTTCTGAATCTAGCCCAATCTGTCCATAAACGGACAGCCCAATTATTTGCTTGGCGAGTCTTTTTCGGAATCCCGGCAGCTTGCTTAATTTTGAGATCCGCTCCCGACACTGGTGATGCAAATCTTGCATGATCGGTCTCATTTTCTACCTTGAAAAGTTGCTGAGTGGGAATGTTCAAAAGGCTTTGCGATAAAACACCATTTGAATCATCATCCGGTAAAAAATCTATATCTTTAAAAATGTCGCTCTCGTCACCAGAATCTGCCATGTTTAGGCCTAATTGTTTTCAAACTGACATCTGACACGTTTTTTGGCGCAGTATCTCCGCGGGCTTACTAATCAGCCAATGAAAAAGCGCGATAGGTTCTAAGTAAGTTAGATCAATATTAAGTAAAATTTTAGTGGTTAAGAAGGGGGCTCGGTCGCTTCGCTCCCTCCGCCCCTTCTTAACCACTAAAATTTTACTTAATATGATCTAACTATTACTTAAGAATGTTTCGGCAGTTTTAATAGCACATGTCATTTCATAATTGTCATAAGGCCTGCCATCATCAGGGGTCTACCATATGCATAAATCAATCAATTTCTTTGAACTTCGTTTGATTTTAATTCGGATCTTATGATAAGATCGCCTATATTCTTGTGTTTGTTGTATGCCACCATAGGGGCTGTTGTGAATACTTCTTCGCATACATCGTCATTAAGTATATAACTCCAATATTTCATAAGTCGTTTCCTAAATCCCGTTATACATTGGTTAAACTTGGTGACCAAAATGTTTATAGCCTTTTTGTTTTTTTTCTTTGATTTTTTAAGAAGATTATTCGATTTTCAGAAATAGTTTTTTGCATACAAGGTTCAATTTCTGCACCTTAATTTTGATGCAAATTCATCAAAATCTCTTAATACTATGTTTTTGGCTTTGTGAGACTTGGGACTTGGTATGAATTTTAGTCCTTTACTAAGAGGAGATAATTCAGTATGTGTTACACAATGTTTTGACAAGTTTAAAACTTGAATTTTAGTTTTGTTTAAATTATTCAGCTGCAAGTTACGAGCAGAGATAGATCGTACTCGTAAAAAAGCTTTTTTGGCTGCAAGTTACGAGCAGAGATAGATCGTACTGGTAAAAGAGCCCCTTTAGATTTCTGTTTTCTTGTAAAACGTCTACCCATTTTGATTGTAAGATGGATAGAGCATGTATGAGTAAGCATTATTATCAATGCCAATTGGTTTGTAGCGCATGTGTAAGTTTAGACACGCCATCATTGTCTAAAACAAATATGAATGGTGGAGCAGGTACACAATTTTAATCGTGTTAAAAACTGTGTGTACAAGCCAATATGACAAAATAAAGAGATGAAAAAGTTCAATTAAGTCTATACAATATTTGTATATTTTGATGTTCAACATAAAAGTCCTATTTTTCTCTGAACGTGAGAATTCCAATAATAGCCATAAATAATGTCGTTTGTGGATTTTACAGTAATGCCCCTTGGACGTAGAAAGATTCCAATTATTTGCAGTTTCCGTTCAATTCCTTCGCAGAGGTCTGGATTGACTTCGTTGTCCTCTAACAACTGCAATAGACTAGATTGTAAAAACGCTATACTTAATTAATATATAGTATAATATACCGATTTCAGCCATTTTGAAAGCCTGTTATGTCCATGCCCGCAGGTAGTCCTTTCGCTTCACTGTTTTGTTTTTTTTTACAAGGCTTGATCTAAAGTTTTACATAGGAGGGAGAGGGGGTCTTTTGGGGTATTTTTGCTTAAGTCATGCAGAATACGCCACTGTACACTTCCAAAATGAGGACTGCAATGCCAATAGTAGAAATTCCCGTGCTACCATTAATATTCGAGAAGTTTTTGGACATCCGAAATATTCCTGAAGATGGGACAAGCTTGTGAATAACTTTCGTGGTAATTTCTTCCGTTTTCACCTATTCAATTTTTGCGATTCCAGTTATTTTGTAACAGTTCCTTCTGGAATACTGTTCTATATCACCTAGGCGTCTCTCCAGTTGATTAATTTGCAATTGCATTATGTTTATTTTGCCTGCAAATGATTCTGAGATTATATTTTTATCAACTCTTTTTAATGAATAATGCCAACAACTTTTCTGGCAGTTTGTTCGTTGTGTGAGAAATGCAAATGCAATTCGTGAGGATCGTTCTTTTAGCCGACTTGCTTTCCAATCGCACAACTAGTTGAGGCGGAGATATTGCATCGCCACTGTGCGTATGTACTTGTGTGTGTTTTTGTGTGTCCGTTACAGCTTGTGGGCAAGATTTAAAGACCTTTAGACTATTAATTCTCAGCTTCCGCATACGTGCATTGCATTGTTAAATGAACAATTTATGTACGAATTTTTACGTGCTTAAACACCCAGGTAAATTTGTGTCGCTTCGATAAACTCGCTTAGTAAGTTTCACTTCGTATTTGCGTATTGTTCCATTATGGGTAAACATTGGTATTAAGAATGGATTTGTTTAGCACCGACGGGGCCTTTTGACACAGGTCCTGAGAATCCTTGCATTGGTCCTGGAGTATTGAATTTTGAACTTTTTATCAAGGTAAGCACTTTTGCAAGCCATTGGTTCTTTCCACCCTTGCATACTAAAGAGTGTTTTTGCATAAAAAAGCATGTTCATCCTTGTAGCAGCAAATTATATAACTCACATTGTAGAATTAACTATCTGTCTGTAAAATCTAAAGCAAAATTATGCAGCAGTTTGATTCTTTCAGCGTAAGTATTTTTAAGCCTAATTTTCTGTAAAAATACATCTTTTTTAATGGCATTTTTGGCATTTTCAGCAAGATGCCAAGTGCACTGTCAACAAAATGTTGTTTGTATCATAGTTTGCGCTCGGCATACAAAGACTCTGCGGCCTCTGATATGATACTGTCAGGATTTGAGGTAATGTCCCTGACATTTAAATCATTTTCGAGGTCTTCTATGCCCTCTTTGGCCCATGTGAATAGGTCACCAATGTCGTGGTCATGGGGTGCGTTTGCCTCACTTGTCTGCTCATTGCACACATGGCTTGGATTGTTCTTGGGTTGCTATCGCTCGGGACATATCTTGTTTTGGTCACTAGCGATAATATCTCGTGATTACTGGTCACATCCTCTGCAGTTGAGAAGACGGTGTAATGGCGGGCTGTAAGAGGGTTTCCACCACCCCAGAGTAGAGGGAGTTATTATTCATAACATTGGACTGAATTCCTGTGTAGTTTTGGTTAGGGGCCCTGCAACTTATGAATATTAACTAATTTCTGGCATCCTCTTTTCATATCACACTTGTTTAGAGTAACTCCCTTTTTGCATGACGGCGCTAATTGTTTTATGCAGTGAAGACTCGGCTGGAGGTGGAGTGTTGGTGGCATAAGAATTTTCCATAGAGATGAACTGCCAACCGGAGCTTGACTTAGACCTAAGTGTAGTCCATAGTTTATTGTTCCTGCTTTTTTCCCTTGGGATTGGATTGCATTTCCACATAGAGGTTGTGCCTTCACGACATGTAAGGGCTCCCGTTGCATTTCAGCCGTAGCCGAGTACCCAGACCACACCTCTCCATGGAGACCATGTCCTAGGTCAGGTTGCCGTCACAGCCTGGACTGGTCTGCCCATGTTCTTCATATGCATCTCACTTGTCTTTCGCAGATGGAGAAGTCTCGGGGGTCTGCATCACACCTGTCGAAACCAGTTTTGTATCTGATCACTTGCATCCAGGAGAGTTCATGTTCAGAAATTAGAGTTAGTCCCCTTAGACTTATCACAGTATACAGAAACTAGTTTTGTAACTTTATACTTCATATAAAAATAATATTTTAAAAAGTGTTACTCTAATATGGAGAATTTGGAAGATCTACAGATGCCTAATCACCTTACATACTCACCCCTGCAACATTGATGACTCAAAAGACTGCGGATGCCTTTTCTGCAAGGAATCTTGCTGAGTTTACAGAGAAAGATCTTTATCTTGCAGGGTGGAGAAGAGTCCAAAGTTTGTCGGATCAATTTTGGAGACGTTGGAGAGACGAATACCTCACAACCCTACAAAAGCGTCGCAAGTGGACAGAAGTTCGTCCGAACTTAAAAATCGAAGATATTGTGCTTCTGAGAGACAACGCCGTCAACAGAAACAACTGGCCACTGGGTGTTGTCGAGGAGACCTTTCTTTGCGCGGATAAAGTTGTTCGTAAAGTTCGTGTTCGAGTTGCAGGAAATTGCCGTTATACTCGTCCCATCAACGAACTTGTCTTATTAGTCTCAACTTAAGATGTAGTCATTGAGCATTTGTATAGATGATTTTTTTAGAGATCTAGTCATATTATGTTATGTTGTCTACTAGTTTTGTGCTATCTATAAGTAACGTAGTGCAGTTTGTTTATTCTAGTCATATTTGTGATATCTAGGAGATATCAGGCGGGTAATGTTCTGTCCTTCGTACGAATTGTTTCATGTACGAGCTGTCAAATAAGTGTTAGAAGCCATGAGGTTAATATATTGTTTACCTGTTGATATGTTGGAAGATTAGGGAAATCATTGTGAATACATCTGTAAATTTATTCTGCTATATGTACTTCATTTGATGTCTAATGCATAACTGCAGTCGAGAGCCTGAAGGTAGAAAATTATGTTTTTTTTTTTGGTAACCGCATGTGTACGATGTACGAAGTACCATTATTGTCATTACTTTACCTACAACATATGTTGCTTAAAGTTACTAAATATTTGTCTTTCTTGAATTTGGATGAGAATTATTTACACTACTGGACGAAAAAAGTGCTGAGAATCCCAAATTTTACTGATAAATTTTGATAATTACTGATAATGTGCTGTTGTTGCTGATAAATACTGATATTTACTGTTATTATTACTGTTGTTGCTGATATTTTTTGTTGTTTCTGATAAATACTGATAATTACTGTTGCCTTTTACTGTTGAATCTGATAGATACTGATAAATACTGTTGAGGTACTGTCGTTGCTGAGAATTGCTGATAATTACTGTTGAGGTACTGTCGATGCTGAGATTTTCTGATAATTACTGTGGTCATTGTTTTTAACCTGGTAATTGGTTTAAAATAAAACAGAGGGCTATAAAAACCTTCAATTATTACTTTCTTTTACTTGAATTATCATGGCAAAATTTTCATATTTTTTTTTAAATGTTCTGCTTGTGGCAAAATTACATGACTGTATGTATGAATGCTGATCTCAATTTCTACATTACGTTAACTTTGTGAAAATTTTGACAATAATCAAATGAATTATTAATAGAATGAATATATAGAAATAGAATTAATAAAAAAAAAATTAACGTCAGAAAAAAAATGGAATTTTACTTTTGCATAAGATCTTATTGAAAAATAAACTGTAAATAAAAAGAAAATTATGCTATCTTAAAAAAGATCCATCGCCGCCTTTCCGTGCTTTGCCTTTTGCGATATTAGCAAGGCATTTGACACAGTTTGGTTAAAAGGATTGAAATACAAATTAGAAAAGTATGGGTTTGTGGGAGAGGTTCTTGTGTGGCTAAATGATTATCTCACTAGTAGATCACAACAGGTCAAAATAAAATCATCAAGTTCTTCCGTAGGAAGAACCAAAGCAGGCGTTCCCCAGGGCTCTGTGCTTGGTCCTTTACTTTTTTAATCTATATAAATGACCTGCCATGTGGACTCTTAGGTCTCTCTAGATTATTTGCAGATGATACATCTGTGTCTAATACTTCCAAAAACTTGCAGGACTTGGAAAGACTTACTAATTATGATCTAGAACAGATTAATGAATGGTCAAAAAATTGGGTTATAAAATGTAATCCTGATAAAACCAAAATATTAATATTTGGTTGTAAAGAAGACGAAATATCCAATCTACGATTTAAGTTTGACAATAAAGAAATAGTCCCATCCTCTACTCATTGTCACCTTGGACTTATCTTTTCAAATTCCGGGAAGTGGACAAACCACATTGACAACATTATTAAAAAGACCTCAAAAGAAATTGCTGTTCTTCGGAAACTGAAATTAACGTTAAATCGTGACTTTTTAAATAAGATGTATATTACTTTTATTAGATCCCTATTTGAATATGCATCTGAAGTATGGGATAATATTACCGCAGCTGACTGTGATAGGCTGGAGAAATTACAATTGTCACAGGGCTTCCTATTTATGCTTCTCGTAAATCTCTATATTTCGAAACGGGATGGGAAACTCTTGCTTGTAGACGGGAAAGGAGAAAATTATGTTTAATGTATAAAATAAAACATGGCCTCGCACCAGAATATTTACTAAATCTATTACCCCCTGAAATCTCTCAAACTACCCATTATGATCTACGAAATAGTAATAATATTGTTATTCCCCAATGTAGAACAAATTTATTAAAAAACTCATTTTTTCCATCTACAATATCAGCATGGAATGCATTGCCTACTGAGACTAGAAACCTTGACACTATAAATGCTTTTAAAAAGAGACTCTCTAAAGGTGATCCTCCCCCAAAATATCTTTCTTATGGCGACAAAAAACTGAATTCAATTTTAACAAGAATGAGGCACAATGTAAGCCTCCTTAAGGCAGATCTTTTTAAGTTTAGACTTTCAGACAATACCCAGTGTTCTTGTGGATATATCAATGAAAACACTGAGCATTTCATCCTCTATTGTAAAAATTATACTGAAATAAGAAAAGAATTATTCCATACTATAAAAAATAACAAAGGAGAAATAGACCTTGATAAAATTCTTTTTGGGGACCCAAACTTGGGTCAACAAAATAATATCAATATTGTTAAAGCCGTACATAAATATATTAAAAATTCGAAAAGATTTTTTGAACAGTAAGCGTAACTATTCTCTATCCTTTAAATCTCCTTCCTTCTTTCATCTGTCCTTGCACTCCTATTTCCTACTTTTCTTATCTCTCTGCACCCCTTTCTTCTCCTTTTTTTTGCATTGTAGATGTATTTGTTGTTCATCACGTGTATATAAATTTGTTATTCTTTGTTTGTGTTGGAGAGGACATTCTAAGTTGGAAAAACTTGTGTCTGATCCAATTGATTATATCAATAAAATATGTTTAAATTCAAAAAAAGCCGCCTTTCCCGACTCCAAGAAAATTATGTAGGGAGATCGGTGATCTTTTTTTTTTCAATAATAAGAAAAAAGTTCTTAATGGATGGAAAAAAATCGGGATAAAAAAAGTTTCCTGCAGGTTAGAAAAGTTGGATTTGTTCCGTTTTCACTAGGTCAACTGGTCGAGTTTGGACAACATTTTAAATTTGAAGGCCTTTTTTTCTCGAAAACAATTATATTTATCTTGTTAAATGTTCAGTTTTCTGGTCTCTTTTTGTCGAAATATTTG